>NC_092423.1:50375469-50527772 GCF_036169615.1 Heliangelus exortis | reverse complement strand
GTGCCAACACATAAATGGACAAGGCAGACATCATTTCAAAACAATCTCTGCCCACACAGATTCCAGCAGGTGTGATCATTTGTTTATCTCTCATCATTGAACATGCTGTGGCCATTAAGAAGAACATCAAACACATTTCCCTTCTCATTAGTCATTACTATTGTATTCCCAATAAGAGAAGATGACAGTACGCAAAACCACTCTGTCTCCACTTCATCCCTGCGCTGGGGAATTATGAAATCATCATTAGGTGGTGAAAATATTTTTGCTTTAGTGAAGCAGCATCAGGGTACAGGAGACTCCTTTCCTCTTCCAACCACTTTCTAAATCAGATAGATCGGGGTAGATATAGAACAGCAAAAAATCACTGAGATGAAAACAGTGAGACACCAGCACAACCCATAGTATAATTTCTGAAATAGCAAATCAGATACCAGATAGTCTCCCTCAAGCATGTGAAGTCCATCTGAAAACTAATTGTGTGCCTGGCTCTCCCATTAACTTCTGAGAAATCATTTCTTGAAACTCCTAGCTGTGATGGTTAACATCATCCCTTCTCCATTCCAAATTTATTCCTGGCCAGGTAAACCCTTTTATTTCAGCAACATTTTTCATCATCTCTAATGGCTTTTCTTCTTCTCTTCCATTTAGTGCTCTTATGTATTTACTGACACCAAACACAGTCACATTTTAAGATTTTATTTTGGTATAATGAGCCCAGATCTTCTAGTCCCCGCTCAATCTACCTTTTCCTCTGCCTTTGTTTAAAAATTCTTGAATATGAATGGTGTGGCTTCTTCAAAATCTTGCCTCTAAAATTTATTACCTGACATGTCCTTTTTCATTACTACCCATTTCCTATGAACGAACAGCAAGCCTAAGACTTCCTCTTCTTCTGCCACTGCCATATTATATAATTATGAATTAATTTCTTGTCATTAAACCTAGAGATGTCCAACTATCCACTTACACTGCTATTTTTCATACCACTGTAGTTACTCCATCCCTAAGTCATAAACTGTTTTTCCTGCACTAACCTACACTCCTTTGCACTGATGGGACTTTCTGAGTCCTTGCAATTAATTTTTTTTGTTCTTCCTGTTCTACTTGTCAAATTTGGTAATAATACCAGCCATGATTTAACTTCTGTTCCTCATTTTTCTAAAATTTTTATTTCACAGCTAAGAAAATTGTCATGAATCTGAGAACACCACTAGGAGGTGAATACTGAATTCCATTCCTTTCTACTATTAACCTCCATGTCTTCAACTTTTCTTTTTTCAAGAGTCATTCTAAAACCTGTACATTTAAAAAAAAAAAAAAAGATAAGTATTTATTTCTGTAGGCTATTTTTACCTAGTCGGAATTTCATGGAAAACATCCAGTCTCTGAAAATGAAGTAGATTAAATTCAAACTGAGCAGATTAAACTCATTTTGTTACCTCCTTGGTAGCTATAATTTCTCATTTCATACTTTCCTTCCTAGCTCTGCCTTTTCACTCTGCCCTCCAACCCACAGTCTAAGCCTTCAGGCCATCATTCCCCAGAGGGCTTCACAGTCATGGAAAAGGAGAAACCTGTTGGTCAGGAAACAGTCTCTTCCAGCTCTGCTTCTCCACGGCTCCTCAAATGCCAAGGGAAAGAAAACACTTAGTGTGCATGTCAGTAAATCCTGTCTGCCCCAGACACTGCTGTTTATGTGCACACCAAAACAACCCAGGGTTCACACACATGCACAACCATTTGGGCCACAGCACAGTGGCCTGCTACAATGCCAAATAAAGTATGTTTTTTATCTCCACAATAACTCTTATGAAATATCAGGTAAAGCCTCAACATAATTTAGGGGGTAGAATCCAATTTTCTGCAATGTCCTCTTCACTGTACAGCAATCCCACTCCTCTCACTTTTACAGACAAAGAACTGTGAGGTGTTTGTTTTAAATGCCTTTGTTAAGCTGAAAGCTGCTCAACCTTAGGGCACACTGCTGTTTAAGTGAAAGCATTAAAATTCCATTTGGGTGAGTGCTCATTCCTTGTTCTTCTGCCACAGCATTGGCTTCTCCAGATAAACAAGGGAGTTTATTTGGCTAATTCAGAACTTTCAGTAGTCAATAAAATAAAACTGCAGTCACTTCACATCTCTGTGACACACAGCCTATGCCCACTGCCCATAAAACAGTGTAACATTTTAGACACATCTTTACCTAGATATCATGATAATTTTGCAATACATACCAATGGACTTCATCTTTTTTTTTTATTTTTATTTGAATTAACAGAATCAGGCAAAACCTTTGGAATCAAAGCTATGATAAGCCAGACCAGAAACAACAAGTATAATTGAAAAACTATTTTCTGTGGCTTTAAGTGTTGGAAAAGGGGCAAGTATGTAGAAGAAAGGGGGCACAGATGCTAGGACTGCTATATGTGAACATGCAGCTGCAGTGCAGGAGAGAACAGAACTGAAGAGCAATGCTCCTTCTCCAGCACGAGGCACTGAACTCAGGATTCTCAGCAAAGCAAATGTCAGGTCTTGCAAGTAAGCAAAACTAGACACACATTTGTGCATTCACAGTGCTGGTGACAGGAAAAGTAGGGCCTAAGCATTGGGATGCAGCTACAATCCCATGAAGAGTGTGTTGAATGTTTGGGTTCAGCCTTCAGTAAAGTGTTTCTAAGTCACTTATTTTACACTAATTTGCTTTTCTTTGAGTGTTTCAGGGACTGAGGTGGAAACACTGTAATTCAAAACCCTTTGAATGCTGAGAGCCTCTCAAAGTCTAAGATTTCTTTATATACAGCACCAAAAAAAGCAAAATTGTAGATAAATTTTAATTGTAGGCAAAGGTTCCTCTTTTATTCATCTGATGAGTTGTCATTTCAACTCTGCCACATGCTGGAAATGCAATTAAAATATTTTTTCCACATGCACCCACTCTCTGGCAGGAGTGACAAGTCAACATACAAAATTATGCCATTGCTGAGTAATGACAGGATACTGAGTGATTGATATCAGTGCCCGAGACTTCAAGGTACCTGTAACGTGCATTCTAATGACATACCCTTCAGCATACCAAGCCCTTTCAAGATTATTAATGACTACTGCTTTTTTTCATGATGGCTGCTAAATAATGGATGGCATAAAGGGCTGAATAATATTTTCTATTACAGAAAACAAATTTATTGATGGCTCCACTACCATTGCAATGGAAATACAGAGTGAAAACAAATACATTTAAATATTCACCCCACTAACTACGTCAATTGATGTTTTCACAGATAGTTCTGTAGAGTTAACAGCACAACTGATGGTTAGGATGGGGTTTTTTCCAGGAAATTATGTTTTTATTTTATGTATTTGATTTTTAAAAGAATATAATTATGTTCCTAAGGAAAACACACGTTCCTTTTGGGCAAAGGTGTGTACACTGAGGGACCCTCACAATTCAAAAAGGGCTGTCAGAGTCCTCCTCAGTAACAGCAGCAGAAACATGCAAACCCTAGGGCAAGAACCCCAAGAAACACAACAAGAACCAGGAGGACATTGCCCCAGAGATTGTAATGGGTCCTTCCAGCTACAGAAGACAGAGCTGTGCCTAACTCAAGCACAGGCTACAGGGAAAGGATGCACAAAGCAAGATCAGAGATCAGCCTCTCTGAACAGACTGGAGCTGTACAGGCATTGTATAATTTCTTTTCTGTATACTTCTCCATGTTTAGTTCTTCAGGACTCTTCAGTTCTCTGACAGGCAAAAAGCACCTTTTTATTTATCAAATAGCATTGTAATCAATACTAGACATCTATTTTTAAGCTTGATGTGTGCTAAAGTGTAAGGTAAACATATGGAAGGGGAAAGAAGCACTTTTGAGCTCAGGAAAACAGTTGTTCAACACTAAAACCTAAAAGAGAGACCTAAAAAAGCCCACTCCTGGAGAGGTTTGTGGCTTACAGACTTCGCCAGGCTCATTGGGCCTGGAGGAACCACGTGTTGGGATATAAATGCCCAAGGGTCTTGGAAAAATGGGCCATATACTTGTTTATAAACATCTGGAAAAAGGACAGGAAACAAGTCCCATGAGGAGATGCTGAGGGAATTAGGAACGTTAAGTTTGGAGGAGGCTGAGAGGAGACCTTATTGAACTCTACAACTACCAGAAAGGAGGTTGTAGAGAGGTGGGTGTTGGCCTCTTCTCTCAAGTAAATAATGATAGGACTCAAGGAAATGTCCTGAAGTTGCATCAGGGGAGGTTTAGACTAGATGTTAGGAAGACTTCACTGAGAGATTAGCTGGGTGTTGGAACAGACTGCCCAGGGGAACAGTGGAACCACAGTCCCTGGAAGAATTTAAAAAGTGTGTAGATGAGGCACTTCAGGACATGGTCTAATGGACACGGTGATACAGATGTTGATAAATATATTTTATTTTACTGGGGAGGTGTTGGTGGTTGGACATGGTGATCTTAGAGGACTCTTCCAATCGTGACAATTCTATTCTAAATGTTTCCACTAACCCTGACTGCCTCATGCAGAACTTCTTAACTCCTTTCCTCTCCATTCCTTATCCTCCTTTTTTCACCTGCTATATTGTCTTATTCTCTCTCTTGTTCCACCCTAGCTAACTATTCTTCCAGTGAAATTAAAGGGGCAATACAGAGTAAGACCAATACCAGACTTCAATAAGTCAGTTCAGTTACTCTCTAAAATGGGCAAGACTATTGATCTATATACTGAGCTTCACATTTACAAAATACTGAACATTTCAAATACAATTAAGAGATAAAACATATTATTATAAAAATAGAAATGTGAGATGTATCATTTAAAATTTTGCAGATACTTCCATATATTCCTGAAGCTAACTGGAATAGCAAATCTGAAAAAAATGCAAAAACATCTGTACGTTTTTAGAATTATGCAGTAAATTATAGCTCAAAAGTAGTGATTTTGTCAGCTTGTTTGCATATAATGGATAAGCTGAAATAAAATGGTCTTAAACCTACCTCAGTCTTATCTGTGCTGAAAAGATACAAACCAGGAGGACAGCACCAAAAAAAAAAAAAAAAAAAAAAAAAAAAAAGGTGAATGGAGGCAAGCTTTTTGCTGCCAACCAAGCAGAGCTTCTGCCATCCATAAGATGGTTATGTGGTTGCCTGTCTGCCCTCACCTCCATTCCAAGCTCCTGCAGAACTTTCAGAAGTCCTGTACCAAACATTTAATTCCAAATCAGCAGGTTCCCACTTTCAGTTCTTGTCATCTCCTGGGTTTCGTGATACCACTAACATAACTCCCAGAAACCAGAGAGCTCCCAATGAGACAAATTAATGTGAACAGCAAGACAGAACCATCATTCCTTGAACATGGTTTGGCAGCAGAAGGCACCCCTACACAAAGGGATCACTTTGCATATCCATGAGGTACAGACACAATTCTCTGAGGAGCCAAATGAGGCTTGGTGGAGTTACAGGTGCCTTAAAAGTCACAGGAGCACCCACAGAGCATGGCAAGTCTTCAGTGGGTGGCTTATACTGGTCCCATTCCAGCATGTGCATGGTTAACATCTCTCAGCTTTCCCACATTTTTCAGCTATCTACAGAAAGTCTGTTCCTTTTTTAGGATGATATTTGAGGAGGCAGACTTCAATAGAAGTGTCATGATTCTTCTTCTGATCTTTCCTGAAGAAGAGATTCCATAAACACTTCATTAGACAGTACAATAATGTAACATTACAAATGACAGTCACAAAGGGAAAAGCAGAGCTGAGATACCTCCTTATGGAGATATGCAAAGCCAACAGGTATTTTGTGGCAGGAATTCAGTTCAACCCGCCAGAAATACAAGCAGTGTTTTTTAATTTTACATTAGATCTTCACCAAATTAAACATGCTGAGGTTAATATCTTGTCCTCCACTCCAAACCTTCAGATGTCTTTTACTTGAAAAGATATTGGAAAGACTTGGAGTGGGACACAACCTTCATTTCTGCATGTACCCTCTCCACAGATTCATCAAAAGCTAGAAGCATTTGAGAATTTCCAAACGTCAAGTATGTGCCAGGTCCTGCATTTTGAAGTGGCATATAAAACAGATTTGAAGCAACAGCTATTACATTTCTGGTAATAATAAAAATAATCCACCCGGGATGCCCAAAGCATCTGCCACAAGCAAAACAAAGGGGTCTGCTTTACATCAGGGACTGACATGCAAAAAGCTCAGCCATGGCAACACGGACTGAAATGTTCCCAGTTCCCACATTAAAGGCTCCTGACACAGTCTCCAGGTGTGGCATCACCTACTATCCCTCTGTAACCCTCCTCACCATTCATAAGCAGCTGGCTCAAATCCAGATAAACCTGGGGTACTAAAGGCAGTAATTCAGCAAGGTGCTGAAGCCCACATTTGTCACACTCATTTTTTGGACTACATCTCAATAATAAATGCCTCAGTGTTCACTTGAACAAGGATGGATGTAAGAATATGCTTTCTCTTTGAAGCCTGTTATTACTTGCTGACTTTTATTAAACCATCCATTCTCCTCTTGTTCAATTATAAAATTGTAAGTTTTAACCACGCCCCAGCAGTACAGGAAACTTGCATCCAACAACAAATTACCTTGTATATTTGCATGCCTAAAATCTCAAAAGCTAAGTCTTTGCACTAGTTTATTCTGGGGATAGTAGGACTGACAATAGAAGGCCAAAACAACACAGTTTGATCTACAGAAAACCTCTCAACTTATTCATGGAATGGTTTTGGTAGGGAAGACACAGATAGGGAATGGAAAAACTATGATGTAATTGCAGAGAGTCCCTTTTCTGATCATAAGCTCTTATTATGAATCGTCCTCACAGAACATTGTATAATTTACTCAGCCAAATTAAAAAGAGGAAGCACATCATGGAAAATTAGGAAGCAAAGTAATTAAATTAGAAAACAGAAAATGTAAGCAATAAGTGCCCAAAAAGTATTAGAAAGCTAACATAAGATGAGAAAGGAAGAAATTTCTTTATTTAGTATTTATGGCTAAATTGATGGAAGAAGCTAGATTATGGTGTGGTTAGTAAAAAAGAAAGAAGTCACTAAATCAATACCCGACTACGAGCTGAAATGAAAAGTTGTTGTAACTTTAAAAATATCTATAAATCTGCTTTCTCACTTAAATATACCACTACATTAACTTTGGCATAGTTAGAAGGACTGCCTAGTAACACAAAGAGAAGGAAAGCTAAACAAAAGAAAGGGAAAATATTAAAAGCAGAAAAATACTTTGGAGAATCTCATGCCTCAATATGAAAAAACTTAGGCTGTGACAGCAAACCCAGGTTTGCTGCAGCAGAGGTAATGATTCTAGTGGGAATTCCCTCTTCACACATTGCAGAAACAGCTCTTCGTTTGCCAGGGCAATTGGCTGCTTCACTGGAGAATACTTTCCTTATTCACCTTCAGGTGAAACACATCCAAGGATCTCAGCCCAGGCACCAGGAGCTCTCCTTACAAAATATCACCAAACAAGAAGTTAGGTGCAGTGAAGTCCAGGCTGGTGCAGGATGGAGCTGAATGCCCTCTCCCTGCTAGAGTCAATGGCCCACTTGAGCTCAGCACACAGCTGAGGATGGTGCAGTAGCCACACATCTCTCCTCAGCTTGTAGGTGAGAAAGAGGAGACCTGCAGCTATCAGGCTTTTCATTACACAGCTACAAAAAAAGTAAAGGGATGGACCAAGAATGGTCATAGTAGTTCCCTAGGACCTGCATAGAGAAAAGCAATTGAGTAGGTCAAATGGGTGAGGGGAAGGCTCCTGTAGCCTGTCAGTAGCTTTATAAGACCTGTGTGTGTTAATCAATAAAAGAAGAGCAAGGAAATCCCTTTGAAAACAGAACTAATACACTTAATTTTTACTTCAAAGCAAGAAAACTGATGTGGAATTTTCGTCAGTTTGAAACACACAATATTGCCAAATATTTCTGACAAGTCAAAATCAACTTATTTCTAAACCAAAGCATTTTCATGTCCATTTAAAAAAAAAAAAAGTCTACTTTTATTTAACTCAAAAGCAAACAGGCTGCTTCTGGGCCTGTTTTGCTCTTGCAAAAGTAAACAAATTATTTGGCACCACAAATTATTTTCCCCCAAAATATTTCTCTTCTGCAATAGAACTAGAAAAGTAAAACAAAAATAACCTAATTATGCACACAACTTTAAGGATTACAAATGTGTCAGCAGCAGGAGAAAGCTGAAATGCAAAGCAAGAAGGAGGGGTGGGGATGTGGAATTAATGTGAAGAAGACCTAGCATTGACATAATTCACATAATCTCATTAGAAAGTTGTATACCTTTAACAATATTATGTTTAATTCTGCTTTGTACTTGTTCTCCTGTTAGAGTCTATGACATTTGGTGGCCTTCCCCGTATGCACAGCATATCATGACCAAATTATCTACTAAAGACATGAAAGTCTGTCATTCAAACTTCAATATTCTTATTTATGCTATATTATTCAAAAGATTATGCTCAGAAAAAAAATAACAATTGTAGAGACTAGATGATGGAACATGAGATTTGAAAACAGGTCCACAGCACGTATGCATGCACATGCACAGAATGCATTCTGGCTTTCCATGGACAGGACAAATGAGAAATGTTTTATATAATTTACATTCCTGTTATCTTTTAAATTGCTCTCACAGCTTGACAAGATCAGCCTTCAAAAGCTTCTCACTATGTAATGGTGAGAAAAATACTGGTTTGACATCTCTGTTAAAGCAGAGGAGTAATTCTGTGATGAACTTGAGTCCAGTGCTTACAAGTGAATAAGCACTAAGGAGTGTTTATTTCCCAGCCTTGTGCAATTAGAAGAACAGAAAGAGGGGCATTTAAATAATAACCATTACCTAGAAATACATAAAGGGAGAGAACAAACTATGTAAACGGGAGGGGAGCAAGACCTTTCATTGTTGTAGGGCTGCTTCGAAGCTCCCAAGAAACACTATGGGAGCACACATGTAAGCTTCAGCTTCTAGGAAAACCCCATTTTTGCTTGCAGTTATTAAGAGTAACAGTAGCTCAACAGCCCAAAGTCATCTCAGACAGCTACATTTACTGACAGCCGTGAGGTTACTCGCATGAATAAGCCTCTGGAAAAAGCATCTCTGTAAAGCAACTCCTAAAATATCACTGCTCTCAGAAACGGCCACTTCCAAACATCACAGAGAGGACACTTGTATTTGTCCCACTGAACAGTTGTTGTGTCTGACAGCTAGCACAGCAAGGGATGTCAGAAAGGTCAGTAGTGACTTGGTGTCAGAAATGTTCACAGAAACACCCAACTTGACATACGACATCTCCAAATCCCTATAGGGTTTGATTTGTGCACCCTCTCCATGCACAGAGATAGATGTCCTCAGGATGCACGTTTCCAAGACATTTGACTAGAAAACACTATAATGAGCAACAGATGCAGAAGCGTAACAGGAAATTAAGATGTTCTTTGGGAATGTGGGAATAAAGGGAGCTTTGTGCAATAAATAATCATAATACAACTGCTCATTTATACACAACAGCCTTCAATTATCAAACACTTAAATTAAGTGTCAAACAGCTCAGAGAAAAGCAAAAATCAGCATGGCCTGACAAAGAGGGGATCCATTCGGAGGAACAAGGAGCCCATCCCTTCTCTTGCTGCAACCCAGCCAGTCAGAGCTGTGGTAAGTTTCTGTCATGAAAGCTGGGGGTGGACTCACTACGGCCAACTGTGGCGTAATGAGCATAATCATCCTTAGTCAGGAGGAAGGAGAAGGTTCCTCCAGAGGGCAAATCAGATCATAAGGAGAAACTTAATGTAGCTCTTCAAAGCATAATCGCTAAGAGTTCCTCTCTCTCCCCCCACCTCCCCTCACTGATTTTAGGCAGAGAGCAGGACTTGTCTGTCCCTTCATAATTCACAAAACAGTTCATCATAGACTATTTCACCTCAGGCTAAATTCTGCTGCAACTTTTAAGTGAATCACAGAAAAGGTTTCTCAATCTCCATGCTCTGAACACGGATGAAAGCAAAGATCAAAATATGTACAGCAATTTTTTCTGTCAGAAACTCTTTTCAGCACAAAACTCTGGATCATAAGGCTGAGTCCACACAGGTGAGATTTAAGTTGCGCTGCTGGATATTGTATTTCCCAGATTGTATACCACACCAGTGTCTCTATTTGCCTCTTCCTGCACCTCAGAGTCATTCAGCTACAGCTTTCACCTCACATGGATTCCTCTCCTGTAATGCTGACAGCAGCCAGAAATCCCCAGATTTCCTCTAAAACCTCTCCCTATAAATACAAATGCAAACAATTTGGTCCCTTTAAAACCAGGTAGTACCCAAGGGGAGATGAAGAAAAAGCAGCTCAGAAGGAGAAAAAAATGCAAGCAGGGATTGCTCAGAAAAATACCACCATGTCTCAGTAAAGCACCGTGTTTTCTTAGTTGCAGTAGCTCAACATTCAACTCCCTCTGTCTGTATTCATCCTGCCACAGGCTTGCCCGAACTACCTTTACATTTGGGTACTTGTCACTGTCCAGCTGCAACAACCCACTCCTCACAGAATATGCTATAAACTCACTCAAAAAGGCAGTGGAAATTAGTCCACTCTGAGTGCTGCACAGACATGGTTATACCAAGACACCAAGAGAGTGGTGGTGGCTATGCTATTGAAGATCATTGTCAATAACTTAGATTATTAGGTGCAACACATGCTTTCTAGATTTATGGATTACATCAAGTTTGGGAGACCAGAAGATCCAGCAGGAGTTTGGAATACATAGCTTGCAGATGTCCCTTTCAATCTAAATTTTTTGTATGACTCTAAGACTCACAGACCAACAAATAGTTAAGACCTTCCACTTCTGGTTGTGGTAGCCACCAACAGCATAGCTGCTTTTTCTTGGCAAACTGAAAGTTGGCTGGACAAGCTAGGTCTACTCTCTGATTCTTCTTTGCTGTGCTGCAATCCCATTTCATGTAAGTACACTAATTGCATGATCTGGGCATGTGGGAAACACTAGTTCTGTGCCTAATGACACTGAGATAATTGGCTGGCATATGGCACCATAAAGGCTGATCCCGGCAGCATCAAATTGCTATTTGTTACCTCCCAGAATTGGGTGTTGGCAAAGAGCAGCAGCGCTTGCTTTCTGAATACCATTTGTCTAAATAGGAAGCCTTAGGACTCTTCTGGGCATGAAACGTCCACAGCTGCACAACATTTATTCAGTAGGAACACTTGAATCTTTTGCAGCCTTTGGTAGACTGAAATATTTGGTAAAGGTAGTTAAGAAAAGGTGAGCAGCAGCAACACAGCCTGTAAAGGTGGAGAAATAGATTGGTAGTCAAAATACCATTTTATTGGAGAAAAGAGGGTTCAAGAACTGTAATAAACTTAACTCAGGGAAAGCTCTATTGAGCTGTTGGAGTTATATACTGCAGTGAAACCTCACAGACTGTATTTTTTGCTCAGAAAATAATAAGAAATAAATTTAAGAGAAATATTTGCTGCAGTGAAATATACAAAGAGACAAGTGTAAAATCATCTAGGCTGAATACAGCACAGAAGAATGTGATACAGTGTTGACAAAGCATTGTATAAACAACCCACCTAAAGTAAATGCATGTTCATTTGTGGGATATATTGTACTTTGGAATGTACAAAACACTTGTCAAAAAATCTGTCTATTTTGCTACATCATGTTCCAGCAGTCAAGAGAAAAGAAAGAAAAGGGGAAAAAATGGATTCAATCCTGTTACAAAAGAATTATGCCATTTGAATGCATATCACAAAATACATGCTAAGTATATTCAGAGCCTCTTCAACATCCTGGTTTTCCCCCAGACAATACAGACGAGGACGTTTAGAACAACAGCATATATTGCTTTTGGTGATGACTCATATTGCAGAAGGACTAGCCCATCTCCAAAACTATTATCTTTTTTTCTCAAGGAGCATTATTTTTACAACCCCAGAAAGCTTTATCCATTAAGCCCTCTCTTATCAGTACTGTTAATTCATTGCATAATGAATATGCATTCTTTTCTGAAAGCAAAACTGAGAAAGATAAAGTATCAAATTATGGAAGGAAAATTGTAAGGTGATGTGAGCCTGCCACAACTCTGATTCTATGAGGTCTCCCTTTCCCCAATCCCCTCCTTGGGTCTCTAGGGGAGGATCTGCACTGGAAAGCACCTAGAACATTTGCAGTGCTGCTGCTGGTTATAAGCCCTGTTGTAGTTATCTCCCCACAGGCAACAACTTCTGTTAACCCTGGTAAAGCCACATGAACAAACACCAACTACCTCAAGCAGTAGCTTTGCACAATACTAAGAGCAAGGGGTGAAGCTGCACAGAAATTACAACCTTTTAGGTGAATTGCAGGAAAAGAAGTCCCTTACAGCAAATCAACTTTTCACACTCATCCAGGTCAGCAGGGTGACTCTTGAGTAAACACAACTGATGCTCAGCTAGGTTTCCAACCTGCATGCATTTACACCCATCTGTCAGAAGGATGTGCTGCCGTCAGGTATGACAGGAGGATTCTGGGCACAAAAGGCTGATGCCAAGGAGGGAACAGTGGGCTGCAGTCCTAACCTTCCCAGTGACATCTGCTCTGCATGACATTCCTGGTCTGTGCCAGCTCTGCAGTGCCATATGTCTATTTATACCTTATATTATGCACCTACTGGCACATGCACAGCCAATGCATGGGGTGCTGGCATGGAAGCCAGAGAGGCCTGGGGTCTCCTGACGAGCTTTCTAATTTTCAGGATGTCACTTTATTTTCCCCATGCTTCCAGATATCTTCCTAAAGCCCATGAGAGCCAAACTCAACACATCTGCCTACCTCCAGACCTTTCCCATGCTTGCTTTAAATCTATATGTAAAGCTAAAAGATATTTTTCTGGGATTTGCTGAGAGATTCTGGAGTTCAACCTTTTTTTATGCATAGGATCTTCTTCACCCACTAGGGTTGAAAGGAGTTCTATCTCTCTCTGAAGATATCCACCCCTCACCAACCAGCTTTTCCTTGCTCTTACCTGATGAAAGACCCCCTCTGCTCAGTATAAGACTTTCTGTAGCTGCATTCAGGAGCAGGACTTTGACAGCTACAAATTAGACAAGTCACCTCACTGGAAGAGATGGATTTTATACAAGAAAAAAACCCTATTCAGTCCTACAGTATTTGGGACCACACAAATTGCATACCCCGCATGTTGACCATTTCTGGCCAGAAGGACCCTAATCTCCTTCTCAATGACAAGCCAAAAGCTTCATTGCTTCCCAGTTACAAAGAACCCCTTGAGAGAGAAAATTGTTCTGCCCAGGAACCACATGTCTGCAGATGGTGATGCTCCTCACCCACTGACTTGGGTATATAGAACATGTATTAGTTCTGCACATGCATTTTTATGCTTTGTCAGTGAAAAGGTAGAGGGGATATAAAAAGAACAGCTTCACATGAGACGAGGCTTCATGCCTGCTTTGTCCATAATGTGATTCATTCATCATTAACCAGATATCACCTGCTTCCCAAGGAAAACAGGTGATGAATTTTCACACCAAATGATTGATGTGCTTGGATAAAAATTGATGATGAATCTAAGCCATATTTGTCCACTAAAAATACAACCATTACATTTCAAAGGATGGAGAAAAATAATCACGAATCTGCTGTCTCAGTTATATACCATTACTGTGCCATCAGAGCACACCCAGTAGCACAGGTTATGTCTCTACTTTGACATATATAACTGAAGAGATTTCCCAGCAGAAGCAATAAGGTAGAGAATCCATGTGAAAATTGATGCTTTCTGCTGAACATTTTTAAGGAAAAAACTGATTTTTTTTCTTCTTCATTTAATAGATAGTATTCTGGGGCTCTCGCAAGTTTTTTCTGTTGCCTAATTTTAACTATTAGATGTTTTAAGGGGAAAATTAAAAGCCAATGCTTCTGTCAGCAAGCATGCTCGACTTTTACCTTAAATGAAAAGGTATAGTGATATGACCTTGATAAATACTTGTTATATCTGATGATTATTGCTTTAGCATAATTTCTATATCCATGAAATAAATCATGAACATGTCTCTCTGACTCGATATTTGCCATCTGAAATGGATAACTAGAGTAAAAGTGTAACTGAAGAATATGGGAAAAAAAAGGCACAAGGTTGAAAAAAGCCAAACAGCTACACAAATAGCTATGAATTAAAAAGTTTACCACTATAAGATGTAATAAATTGGAACCATTTAACCAGATTAACAGTCTTTTTTCAATGTACATGATTAAAATTAGATATGGGTCATATTAGTATTTACTGGGGAAAAAAGGGGCAGTGCTCAGGCCTGGATCTTGATTAGGTGTACAAGTTAGAGATGTGGCCAGAAGGGTTTGTCATGCATCTTACCAGAACATCCAGTTCAGCCACTAAATGTAAATTCCTCCGGTAGAGATGATTCCTTCTAATATTTCACGTATCCTGCTTGTATGCAGCTATTCCTGACAGCAGCCAACTCCTTTTTCCTAGCAATCAGTGGCTGAGTTTATAGTGGCAGTTTAATCTGCAGTGCTTTGCACTCCTAAGACCAAAATTCTAAAATCTGTTTCCATCAAGAAGTTGAAATAGCCATAAGGCAGTGCCTAATGCATAATTAGTATAATGTAAAATGTCTGAAACTAAATTCTCAGCCAATGTAAAATAGCTAAATTCCACTGGAGTTTGTGGGGATATCTTGTCCATTTATAGAAGAAAAGGATCTGGAAAATCACAAAGATTTCCTCTTCTTTGAGTGAAACTACTCACTTTCAGCTCTGTCAACTACATTAAAATATTTTGATTAAGGTTTTTCTAAGTGCAGAGGAATGGATGGGTGAGGGAGCTAAGTAAATTATGGATTGTCATTTGGTTTCTGCCAACTTAAATCTGGTTCAGTTCACATGGAGGAGGTTGTTTTGATGGTTTCCTAACAGCGTTTCATAAGCCTTAGAAAATAACCATTTATTTTTTCAAATCCTGATTCTTCTTCAAGACAGGGTCTGTACTAGAGGGGATGAAGCCCTCTACTGTATTAGAATAGTAAATGCCTAAAAGCAGGAGTACAAGGGAATGCCATGCCACATTCCACTATTCTCTTGGTGTTGCCCAGGGAAGCCACATCCCCCAAATCAACCTAAAATGATGGCATATTTAGCTCATACCCAATCTGCAATTAAGATGCAGTTGATGTGCAAATGTGCTATAGTTACCTTTACATAGTGTTGTGTTCTGTGAGAGAACTGTGCAGTAATCCTTGAGGATTGAAGTAAAGACAACCTCAGTGTACCTTCACACCACCTTCCACAGTCCTGCCAGTGCTTATGTGGGCTAAGTGCAGTGTAACTACTGAATGCAGAGCAGTTTCCCCAGTGTAAATGATGCTGCTAGCACTGGGCATCATTGCCTGCTGAGTGGTCCTAGCAGGGAAAATCCCCAAGCTTTCTTCTGCAAGGGAAAGCGATAAGAAGAGACGTGTTTCAGAACACGTTATTAAAAGAGGAAAACCCTCTACACAGAAGCTTGCAAGTGAGCACAAATTTCCTCCACTCATTAAAGCAGGTCTATCACGTCAGCCCCACTGAGTCAAAGCACCAAATTCTAAAAATGCTCTGTGTAACAGCCAGCAGCAACAAGGAAGGTCACAAAGTTACTGTGTCCCCTTCAGGACAGGTCTCTTAAATAAACAATGAGGATCATCTGTAGCTGCTCTTAATAAATACTTTCTGCTCACCTCAAAGCTTGCTTCCCAGGGTGTTGGGGAGGGAAGGCAGTCATTAATAGAGCTGGAAATTTGAATTTGTCAGCCAGCTGTACCAAAACAAAAAATCAGCTCTAGTTTTTATACCTCGATCCTTCACTCCTGTAATCCTGCAGTAGCCACCGACCGCATGCTGCATCCTTAAAGGATTACTCTGCACAGCCAGTTAAAGGTGATGAAGGGTAGAGATTCTGTCCTTTTTTTCAGAGAGAACATAATCCTCTGTACAGCTGCAGAGAAGACCAGTAACACCAGCCAGGCAGCTTGACAGACACAGGAGGAGGAAAGGGGCATTGATGCAGAAAGCTGCCCCTCTAGCACCTCTCCAGGACAAAGCAGTCCCCTCAGCTCAGAGATCCTCCTGTGGAAATGTGAGATACCAGGGAGAAGACAGCCTCTTCCTTGCTCCCTCTCTGACACCCAGGTTTTTCTCAACCTGCAGCCAAGGATGTCCATGATAACAATGCCTAAAGCCCTTTCCACCCATACACAGCCAGGACACAAATGAGAAGCTGTTACAATCTTCAACAATCATGGCTGCATTTCATTTGCCTAGGTTTTGGGGTTTTTTTTTCACAAGTAGGTGCTAAAATCTTTGTCTTTCTCAGGGATTTCTCTCGTAACTCCATCACTTAGGATGCTGGGGCTTCAGGCAAACCCAATTATTTTGAAAGTTCCAACAAGATGCACAAGTTCATAATACATGACATCATACATACATAACATATCAAATTTATGTAATTAACAGTTTATGAACACTTACCTCACAGAATTTTATGTATTTATACTTAAAGAATTAATTCACACAGCCAGTGACTCTACACAAATCATAAACTGCTTATCAGCAGTTAATAGTAAGAAGGGTTCTGAGCTGCAGTGAACAAGGTATCATCACACATCACCACACATACTCACTAGAAATATTACAGGAGTTACTTCTCCAACATCAGGAAGGAGACATTGCCTATATATACATATAATGATTCTATGATACATATATGATTCCATGATTCCATAAGCATTACCCATAAAGAGAAGTTAAACTTGATGACTGAAAGGATACAGAAATGTTTCTATCCCTGAAGACATGTTTCTCTTGAGGTGCATTTTACAGCTAATATTTGTGAAATATATTAGTGAAATATATGATGATTTACCACTGACCTGTTTCAGTACCTTTTTGCTGGTCTTGGTTTGCTAATATGTGCAGCAGCTCCCACCTCAAAAGTGAAGAGTGGGATGCAGACAAATAATGCAGACTACGTGGGCCTAATCAGCAGGAAAAATTGGGACTATAAATTCTGCCAGACTGCACACCAGACCTGCTAGGAAATACCTTCTTGCCCTCTAAAGGGAAGCCCACTCATGAGGGGAAGGATGGCATGGTAAGTCTTGCTTTTACATGAAACAGGACTCAGCTGAGATGCACACCCAAAGCTAGGAGGCAGAAAGCATTCTCAAGTTCCTGAGGGACAACATAGCCTCCTTTATATTAAGTGCTATCTATAACATGCCTGCCAGAATATAAAATATCAAGAAAAACAAACCCAAATAATTTCACTATTCTAGAATGAAGGCAAACATACAAACTCCCTGTAGTAGGCTTTGGGATTCTTTTTACACAGAAGGTCATCATAAATGGTACATTTGGACATGTTATGACTTAGAATCATAAGAAAATCCCAACAGAAGCTGTATCAGGACTTTGGCTAGATTAACAGGATATACAGTTCTAATATAAAAACAGAAATCAGTTTTAGTAAATGGATAAAGCACTGTGGCCTTAAACACAATATTACACAACTAACTGAAATGATTAATGATGTTACTGAATTCATTTCTTCTTCCTACACAGCAATAATGAGTATTTTATCAAAAAGAATGAAGGTGAATAAGAATTTTCACAAGATTTTCTTTTGGTTCTAAGCAAGGTATTTTCATTTTATTGAAGGTAGAAAAAAATTATTCCCCAATTTTCTGTGAGTGAATCCTTTGTTAATTTTACTACTAGCAAGCGCTGTGATTTTTTGCAGGCATACTTCACAAACAGCAATGTAAATTCAGAGTGGGCAGCATAGGCCTCTCAGTTCATTGAATTAAGTTCTGCTCTGGTTTTATGGTGGTTCCTATAAAGTCCACAAAATTGGACTGACAGTATGTGCTTAATAGTTAGACTAGTTGACAAATCCACATTCAGTAATTCAGTAATGTGGATTTAGGCATTCTTGAGTCTCTTACTAGCTCACTACAGGAGTACAACAAATTCATGGGGCTCTCCCACAGAGCAATCTCCCCAACTTCATGGCTCTCAACTACCAGAGTCCCAAAGAAGATTCTGGGACTCAATCAGATGGGATCCATGGTGTTCTTTGATGCTCCTAGGCAAAAGATGCTGCCATAAACATTTTTCAACCAGAGGGCCTTAAAGCACAGTGATTACATCAGTATGTGCTCTGCTGGTCAAATCAATAAAAATAAATAATTAAAGGAAGTTCATTTATATATACAAATATTTAGGCGACACATTGGGGTTTTGTTACAGTTTATCTTTAGGGTGTTGCCATGAACCAAGAATAGATTTGAGGTTAGAGAAGTAAAACCCAGATGTTGTGGCTCATACCTCTATTCACCAGACCACCCTGCCTCCCAGAAGATGACATATTTTACTTATCTATGAAGAAAACCCTGAACATAAACTACATTCATTTTCCAACACACCTTGCAACTGTACCTTCTGTGTGCATGATCCCTAAAGAGAGTGGATAGAAAAAAAGGTGTGCTACAATAACATGAAAAATTAAGAAGATTATATAGCATCTTTTAGTGTCAGCCTCATTTCAGAATCTCAAAGCTTGGTATTTTACAAATGGAGTTGAAAGAATCTGTGAGCTTTTTGTCCTGAATCTGATATTGGCAAAGATTTATAGCAAGGATAAGACAACATTATGCAACGCAAATCCAACTGTTCTTATCCTCTCAATCTTTTCTTTTTTTCATGAAACAGTTATGCAGTTAAAGCAAAAAAACAAATGCCAATAATCTTTTCCAGAGCAGACTATTCAATTTTCATTGTAGGTGCCATTCATCACAGAGCTAGTTGCTTCCTTGATATGCTTTCAGCAAGTTCCAATTCAAGTACATTAAGCAATTGGCCTTTTGATAATATGATCAATTGATGGCACTGCAACTTTATTATAGCTGGAATGCTTTTCACATAAAACTTGGGGACGTCTGTATCTTCAAACAGAAAGTAAAAATAAGGTGTATGTAGGAGTAAAGAGAATTTACAAAAATTAAGTGTTGTGTTCTACATCAAACCTCAGGTTTATTCATCTGAGTTTTTTAAGCTCTGCCTAGGACATATTCAGCATTTATGGTACACAAGCTTTGAAAAATTACTGGGTTTTGTGAGGTTTAATGCTGAAAAAGTAGAGAGGAGAAAAGCTGGGAAGCCAGTTTTGTAGGATGAGGCTGCATTGTAAACTCATCAGGAAAGGAACAGTACACATTGGTACTTGTTGCAGTTTTGGCACTGTGCATCCCTGGTTTAATTGGGACCTCCAGGCACTGCAAAGTTAACAACAAAGAGCAGCTCTAGTAATATTGAAATATTATCTGGAAATCTTGGCCATCACCTCGAAAAAACATTTTGGCCTAAATCTTTGGGCAGTTGTTCTTTTGTTTTGTTGCTTGTTGTTGGTTTGTTATGGTTTTTTTTTATTTCCACAGCAAGTTGACATTTTTGTGAAAATATATTTAGCCTCAAAACAAGTTTTCTACTGAAAAACAGGCTTAAACACAAAATTCAGCTAGCCCTACCCCTACCTTGCTATTAGTAACAAAGGAAGAATATTAAATGTAGAAGACTGAAATCACAACTGAAGTTGATGTTTTTTAAAGAGCCAACTTTAAAAAAAAATGGAAGAAGCAAAATTGCTTCACATGAGACTTTAGAAACTATGTCATTAGTACTTTTGATCTGTCCTTATACTTCTCTAAACTGACCATAAGCAACAGCTTAAAAACTTAACATAGCTAGCTGCAAGAAAGAATTGCTACATCCATGAAGAATCAATTTAAATGCAAACACTACCTTTTTATTACCCTATTTCAAATGAAATTCTTTGTAGAAAACAATTTATTTATTTTTTAAAGTTAAGCTCTCAAGTTTGGACAATCTATTCTCAATGTACCTGGTTATTACCAAGCTGAGTGTTTGCTTGGCTACTTCACTATTCAAAAGAAGAAAAGTCGTATACAAGATAGCAGCACTAAGGGGACCCCTATAAATATTTTAAAATAATATGTTGTAGTGATCTGTGTGAAATTAATTCACAGGGATTTTATTTATCGAAATAATGCCGGGCCTTTTAATAAAAATACATATTCTAAGCATCTCCTTTTATGTCCTAGTTGATCCCAAGAATACAAGAAGTATTTTGTTGTATGACAAGACAAACTTTCCCTTTACAAGTCATTATAAAGTGCAATTTCTTGTCAGTATGGAAGTTCCCACTCACCCAGTTTGCTTATGTATTGTACAAGAATTACCTCTCTCCAGCTGCCACAAAAGAAAATAAGAACTGCCATCCTAATATAGGTCAATGTCCAAATCCATGCAAAATCCCTCTTCAATGACAGCCAGTAGCAGATGTCCACATGTATAAAACTCTCCTAAGGGGTATTTATGGCATAAACCAATACTTTTAAGACCACACAGAACAATTTCACTCCAGCCAACATGTAAAACTCTGAACAAGAAAGAGGTGTGGTCTGTCTCCAGATTTCACTTCACTGAACCTCACCTTCACATATAACCACAGCATCTGTATACATGCCAGGCCCACTGAGTGCATACATGCAGCCATTTCTGCCTCTCCTTCTCCTCCTTTTCCTTCAGCTGCTTTCTCCAGCTGTGTCTTGTCCAGCCATAGCATTACTAGACAAGCTGTACAGGCTTTAGAACATCATTTTAAAACAGTCTCTAGCACAACCGAAAGCAAAGAGGATTTTGAGCATAGAGGCTTCAGTTACCTCTAAAAGGAGTCACATGCATGTTTTCTGAAAGTGACTTAAGAGAGGAAAACTCTTTTTTTTCTTATCCCCTTTCTCTTCCTGACATTCTCTTTTTTTCTCCCCACAAAATCTACAGAACCCAAAAAAAAAAAAAAAAAAAAAAAAAAAAAAAAAAGTTCCTCTTGTCTAGTACATAAATGAAAACTATCATTTAAAACTATTTTTATTTTGAAACATTTAAAAACTAACTTCCAAAAAAAATTCAGCATTTGATTAAAAAAAATAACTATACTTAGCCTGACAAGTTCTCAAGAGTGGAAGAGTGAAAATAGCTCATAAAGGTCTGTGCATCACATGGCTCCAATGGGTCATTCCCTACAAACAAATACTGAGTTTACTTAGCAACAAACTATCTCCAGTTTTCAGATGGATATGAGCAGAGCAGAAGTTCATAGATGACAGATGAACTTTTCATAGAATTCTGAGCTGAAAATCCCATCCCTCTACCCAATCCTCTCAAATGTGGACAGACCCACTACACAGTTTAATTTAGATGGGTTCCTTACAACATGTGAGCAATCACAGAAAAAGCAAACAGTGTTTGGAGACAAAGAATCCATGTCTCTCAGAAAAGGCTGAAATGTTTTCCCAGCCCCTTCCCTCAGCTGCCCATCTGTTATCACCCGGTCCATGTCAAACTTGATCTCGGAACTGTCGGCACAAGAGGACGTGACAGACTCAAGTGGGTGACGTTAACAGGGAGTGACATTTGCAACGTTAGTAACGCAAGCTGGAGAGATTAATCAGCAGCTCTGACCCCTGCTGCTCTGCTCAATAACTATTTCTGTGCCAAAGAGAAGTTACCTTATTGCTCTGGATTGTGGAAGTAATGTTTCTGCAGTTGTAGCCAGCTTGGGGTCAGTCTCTTCTCCCAAGTAGCTAACAGTAAGACAAGAGGGCAGAGACTTAAGCTCTGCCAGGGGAGGTTTAGGTTAGATATTAGGAAGAAATTCTTTACAGAGAGGGTGATCAGACACTGGAATGGGCTGCCCAGGGAGGTGGTGGATTCTCCGTCCCTGGGCATTTTTAAAAAGGGACTAAATGTGGCACTCAGTGCCATGGTCTGGTAACCAGGGTGGTAGTGGGTTAAGGGTTGGACTTGATGATCTCAGAGGTCCTTTCCAACCTGGATGATTCTATTATTCTGTGTGGTATGTGGAGGAAGAGGCAGAGTAGCATAGAGATGCATACCTCAAGGCAGGCTTCTTTTTCTAAAAGCTTCTTAATTTTTCGTCACATTCTGGTCCAATGCTTGTTACTGTGCGGGCCATTAGTATTGTAATCACATGTAGTATGCTGCCTAGATCAGTACAAGGGAGTATCACTTAAAGACTTCTAGTTTAGCAGTCATCTTCTTCCAACACATCAGGACTGTCTGTCAGGTAAATATTTCATTTGCTACTTCCCAAAGCAGGAAATTAATAGACCATCTGCATAGCCATCATCTATTTACTGTGCAGAATTCCCCTTCATCAGCCTCCTTTCAAAGCCAACGTAACCTGAGTACAAGTAGCTAATGGCATTTTATCCCAAAAATAGGTTGAACAATAATTCCTCTTCTCTTCCCCAAGTCTGTGCCATGACATAATTTGGATTGGAGGCAATGAGCCCATTATGAGGTTACATATCAAAACCCTAAGCAGAAGTCAACGTATGTTTCAAGAAAAGGTAAGGGCTGGGTTCACTGGATGCCATTGGATACAGATGCATAATGCCCCACTCTGCATGAAGCCCCATCATAGTGGTAGCTCTATGCAAGTATTAAGGTGCCAGGGAACCTGAATGAGAGCAACTCAGTCCGACTCAAAGCCAAAGTGTATTAAAAACATAGCAAGTAAACCCTGAGGCCTTTTACTGGAAAAAGCAACTAGCTTTGAAATTTCAGAGCATTTTATAATATAGTCTAATCAGGCCCAAATTAAGGAATTAATCTGAAATATCTGGAAATCTACTGCCCTTTGGAAAAATGAGTTAGACATTCAGACACATGCACTTTTCCTTTTCCTTCTGTATCATCCAGTATTGGCTAATGAGATAAGAGGCATTCAACTCTTTGAGACTGCTACTTTCCTTCTAAAGAGTTTTAGCAAAAAATTTTGCAGGCACTACAATTAAATCAAAATAGCGTATGATCGCTTGTGATTTTCCACAAACTGCCAACCTTTTTCTCATAATTTTTTCTCCCGTTCTGCAATTAAAAAAATAAGAGTATTTTT
Source organism: Heliangelus exortis (assembly GCF_036169615.1). Lineage (NCBI taxonomy): Eukaryota > Metazoa > Chordata > Aves > Apodiformes > Trochilidae > Heliangelus > Heliangelus exortis. Next base: position 50,504,653 of record NC_092423.1, on the reverse strand, counting down.
TAGATCAATCTGCAGAAATATATTTCACTTTGGAATTCACGCACATGTTCTTTAAAACTCACTCAGCTGAATCAAATTCATATCTGAATGACAACGAACGATTACAAAGTTATTGAAGAGGAGTTCATTTTCTCTAATCATCCTGTTTATTGAAAAGGAAAAAAATACAAAAAATGTCTTTTCTTCTAATAGAGACATTTAAAAAAGAAATGTACTTTGGAAAAAAAGCGTGCAGAATATTAATAGAGTTTCCACCATCATCTTAAAAGGTTTTAACAATCCCTAGGGCTGAACTCTAATGCTGTAGTTACCTTAATGAAAAAATAACATTGGTATCATATAATCTTGCTGTTCCTCTTTCACTCCTCTACTATCCTGGCTTTCTTACAACACTTTCAGACATAAGCTTAAGAAAAACACTGAACTGCTGCACCATTTAGCAGTCACTCTCACTGGACACACACTGCCCATCATGTAGGAACATACCTAGAGACTGGCAAAAACTGCTCATAAAGTGAAGTGCCCATCAGTAAGATGATGGGCAGACTTTTTGGCCTTCTGAAGAGACCTCTAATATATATAAATTAGCTGCAAATAGTCCTTTTTTTTGTTTTTTTGTTTTTTCTTAAAGCAGTAAGCACTACTCTGAATTCTAATGAACTTTTTGCGTTACAAATACACAGCTAGATAGGATGCAGTTATCATTATCAAATTGAAAAAATTACCTCTCAACCACTTTCCTCCATTCTCATCATTATACTACAGGAAAGACCTAATTTCCCAGAAGTGCTCCTCAATGTTTTGAATATTGTATCCCATCACCCATTTGTTTTCTGATAACCATTGCACTCTAAGCAGAGCTTGTCCTTCCAGGCATTCTGTCCAGAGTCAGTGTTAAAGTGGCCTTTAACCAATGAACTGCTTGCAATACATACAGGTTTTACACCAATCCAAAAAGGCTTTTCACCTCTTTTTTTGGTATCAGAACGTGGCAGCCATGTGGCATGACCACAATATACCCTTGGTACTAGGTGTCTGGGAAAGCCTAGCTCCATGTTCTAAAAGGATTTGCTGGTGAGTGAGTTGAAAAAAAAGTCCTTGCAAAAGCAACTCCATTATTTCTGCCAGTATAAGTGGATATTCAAGTGCATTTGATTCCTACTGCCCCCATTATCTGCCAGTTGTTTCCACTGAATTCTAGAAAAAATTACATTGCACACATCTGAAGAATATTCCAACTCTGTATCTGATTCTGATAACGTGCACAATGAAGCCATTTTGTACCAGAGCTCCAAAAGCTCAGTAGCTTCTCATGGCTTGAGCTTTTTGGAAGACAAGAATACTGACTCATGAAAGAAAAACAAACAAGAAAGTTGAGGCTTAAGAAGTTTACTTCTAATGCCAACAAGGAATTAAAATCAAGCTCTCTTCAATGTGTTGTGCAAGCAAAATGGTGACCTAGTGCAGATGAATGAATTCCAGTTTCTTTTATGTCAGCTGAGTAACTTAACCACCCAGCCAGTATCCTCTAAGTTACCTTTCTTCTATTGCCTTCACAGGGCTGTCCCAAAGTAGAGGTTTGGCTTGGTTTGCTTTGTTTTTCCTGACAGAAGTTCCATTTTTACTAATATGATTCTGGAAAACAGTTCTGTATCAGTACTCCGCCAGCCCAGAGAGTAAACAGGCGACAGCTGAAGTGGGAGGAAAATTTTGAAAACAACGTTGTGCGTTGTTTCTGCTGTGGTGAGGTTGTTTTCAATGGTGGTGGAGTACTGCAAAACAATAAAAGTGCACTCACTTGTACCACAGACTTACCGCAAAGGCAAGATATTAATAATGACATTTGCAAGAATTCAAGAGTAGGGAAGAGCTGATGCTATTCTAGAAGGGGATGCATTTGAAACTCAAAATAGGCTATAAACTTCCTGCACTAAAATTGTCTAAAAGCAATATAGGAATCTTAATTCTAAAGAGCATGCGCAGTCTGCTTTTCCTTGATTTGCTGATGTTTGAAGGGAGAGCTATTAAGATGCAACACATCAGATCCACACCTTCCTGGCAAAGGCAGACACTGAGAAGTGCCACATATTGCAGTATCTGTTCACTTTTCTCACACCACAGGAGCAACCACATTTAAATAATACAAAAGCAGATTAATTGCAGCAAAAATTAGACCAATACTGAAAGTCTCAACTGGTCATGGCAAAAGCCATAAGAGACTTCATTGTTCAATGCAGTGGGAGAATCAGGGTCTCAAAACATAGAGTATGGAAATACACTGCTGTGAGCACTACATGTACACTTTCTGGTTGTATCCGTCATCTTGAAATACAGTACTCACAAAACTACACCATCTCTTCACTCCTTGCCATTGATAATGCCATATGGCTCATTTTTAATAGCTTTTGATATAAGCATCATGAATGAGGTGGGGGTTTTTTTAGGAAATTTCACTCTTTACACCTCTTCAGCTACTTTTTTTTTTCATTCAAGATGGTTTCCAGGATAGAAGAGAAGAGTATATTTGCAAATGTGCAGAGAGGCAGCTAACAGACACGTAGCAATTTCCAGGCCACTTCTTCAGCAGAACTCTTCAGGAAACATTTGATGAGTTGTGACTGTTGTTGAAGGTTAACTTCTGCAACCTGTTATACCCTTTTTGCCACACCACCTCCAACAGTGAGCCTTTGTTGGCTGCCTTGTGACTTAGGAATACCCATAAATGTTGTCTACAATGGTCAAAGACTGCCAAGCACCTATTACAACTGGTATGACTGGTTATGGCCAAGTGCTGCCAGCAGTGTCCTAGCAGCTGTTTGCAGCAGGAATGTAAAGAAACCCAAAACCTCTGCCAAGGTCTGTGTGCTAACAGTTGTGATGTGCCATGTAGTATCCAACACTAGCTGGAGCAAGTGCCCCTAGCACATCAGGGGACCTGAAGACCCAAACAGCACCCCTCTGCAACTACACCACTGTTCAGGTCTCAGGCTGCAAGAAATTCTTGGTGCCCCTTTCTGTGTGGGAAGTTTGCTGTGGTTGTGGCACTCAGTTGCCAGGTGACGGAGCTGTGAGAAGAGGTGAGTGTGCAGAGCATCAGGGAGGATGAACAGGAGATCAGAATGGCCTTCACAGAGACCTTGCAAAGCTGGGAATCCAAGACCTGCATTGCAAAGCAGGAGTGAAATCTAGAGACTACATTCAAAACCCCAAGATGGGAAAGACTGGAACTTCCTTTCTAGTGAGACAACTGGACTTGCCCTCTTCTAGTTCTGAAAATAGGGCCAAAAGGTCACCTGGCATCAGGAGAGGCATCAAAACCAGATAAGCCCCAATCAAGTGTCTGCATGAAAAAGAAAATGAGAGTAATAGCTGTTGAAGACTCCTTTCTGCAAGGGAGAGAGGAATCCTTCTGTTGGTCTGACTGGTTGTCTCAGGTTTGCTGTTTATCTGGGATATGGTAAAGAAATTGTTGAGTCTTTTCCAGCCCTCAGACTACTACCATCCACTGCTCATCCATGTGAGCATCAGAAACAAACAGGAGGAACTAAAGCTCCATATACAGTCACAGAACTGTGTCATGGCTGGAATACCAGACATGGTGGGATGGCTTGCACAACTGGCATGCTCTCATGGAGGGGTGTACTCACTCTCTAGGAGAGGTGAGTACAAAGAGCAGGGAAAACAAAGAGCAGGGTTGACCTCCTATCTTAAGGAGTGGCTTAAATGGCAACATGGCCAGACTCTGGCCATCCAGGATATTTCTGGGTGTTATTAAGGACAACTTCTTGATTTGAGAACTAGAGGGCTAACCAGAGGTGAAGAACTTTTTCTCCCTGGGGACAGCCAGGCAGCAGAACCCAGAGTTTGTGCAGGATCTATCCATGGAGATTTTCCAGACCCATCTGGATATAACCCCAAGCAACCTGAGCTCATTGCTCAGCCTGTTTCAAGCTGGAGATTGGAGCAAGGACCTCCTTAGGTCCCTTCTAACCTGAGGGACTCAGACTCTGGGGAAAAATAAAAATCTTCTAGTTCAGTGGCAATCACAGATCTGTATGCAAGGAAAAGTTGATAGTCGGAGGTAGATAAATTTATCCATGTGCATGCAATTATGTACATTTTTTCCTTTTTAATATAGATTACTTGCATTTACATGAGACAATGATGTTAAAGAGGCTTATATTTAAAATAAAAAAGCACAAAAATAAACTCCAGATAATCTACCAGTAACTAAACCAGGATGCCACTCATACACTTAAGTTATTCCATAAAAAGTTCTGTAATAAATGTAGAATGCGCCTTATAAGATATAAGGCTCCAGTTCATAGTTTTGAGCACACAGCCTGTGTGGTTTAATTATATATTTATATATATATATATGTATATAGGCCTGTAAAACTGAGCAGGGCAAAGCAGGGCTGGATTCCCATCACCTAACACTAGCCATCTAAATAGATGTTTACTCTTTCCTCCAAGGTTTCCTCCTTAAGGTCCCTCACAATCACTCACAGAAGAGTCACCTTAAACTAAATATCCCTTTGACAGCTAAATACAATTAGGCAAGATAAGTTCTGCCCTTAACAAGACCTGTTAACAAAGTGAACTAAGCACTTAAAATCAAACACTTTAGTGAAAACAACAATAATGCTAACAGGCTGTAACTGAGCTCATAACAAGTATTTGGCCAGCAATTCCTCCAATTCACTTCATTCATTCTTCAGGGTTTCCTAGTGTGACTTGCTGTTTTAGATCTGCTATGCTTAGGCTGTTAATTCTCTTCATGGCTAGGGACTGTACATATCACATAATCTAACCCAGGACTTGGCCATAGTTTAATCTCTAACACTTGTACTAGTTGCGTATAACTCTACCCTGAAAGCCACTTGACCTTCCAGCAATTTTCTCTGTGAGATAATTAACTCAGTACCTACACCAAGCTAACTGAAAACAGAAGGAGACATCTAAAGTGTGAGACAGGCTGTGCATAGAAAAGTTGAGACTGTGAGAATCACCAAGAGCAGACAGGCTTTCATGGTATTCTTCCAACTCAGCCTCAACTCCAGGCTCCCTCCCCGCACTTCAGAATCCCAGCCTTTATTAACACCTCTGTGTTGTGATTCAGAGGTAAAATATCTTTTCATCTGGAGGTTTATTTTGCAACCAGGATCCAGTATGAGGCCCAAATGGGGTCAAAGATACAATTTTTCTGACTGAGAATTTTGGCATTTGAGTTGCCTTGCATGGGAGCTCATGTCCCTACAGTCATCCCAGCCTGTCCTAATTATAGCATATGGAAGATGAGGCTCAGGGGGAGGGCAGGAGGAAAGGGATAAAAAGAAACCTCCAGTCTACAAAAGCCCAGCCTAAGGGAGCTGGCTGCACATGTTTAACATATATTAGGCATTTGTTAAAACTCTAAATGGGAAATATTTCTCAAACGGAAATATGTGGAAATTTTTTTTTTAAGATCCAGACTTTCACCCTGACTATTTATCTGCTTCTCTGTAAAGGTACATAATAGGCTTTTGTCAAAGACCTAAGCAATAGTTTTGCCTGCCCCACTACACTCCACACCCAGACATGCACAGAGTGACTGACCGTATGGGAATTATCAGAGTGTGGAGTCGCTCACAAGTGACCACTGTTTCCCATAACGAGCTCCTGAAATAAAGAAAGTCCATCAATTCTCCAGCATTACGTAGGGTAAAAAAAAAAGCCTGAATGCTTTTATAAAGGCTAGAACAGCATATGTTGTACTTTTCAAGACAGAAGATGTAACTCTCAACAAGACTGTCTACTAGATGCCTTTGTAAGGGGGGGCATGAACAAACAAGGTCCCCTAAGCCCCTGGTGAAGTTTCAGTGACAGTTTGACTAATGACCCTTATAATTTTAAAAGTTGTGCTTTAAAACATGAAGGAGTTCTACTATTTCTTTCCACAAAAATACCTTTCAAAGCCTTACACATGCCTGGAACAGATACAATATTTTACGTAAACATTATTTCGCAATATGAGGAGTGCCAAACAACTAAATATTTCCCCTCTAATTTATTTCTGTTACATAATATTAGTTTATAAAGTAACAGGAAAGTAAGTGGAAAACATCAGGCAGACATTTTTATGACATCTTACTAAATTAGTAGTAGATACAGGGCATTTAAATTTAGTGGTTTTGGTTTTTTAATATGACATGAGCAAAGATTAATTAAATAATCTTAATGATTAAAAATAAAGGAAAAATAGTGGTAATAAGTGAGCTATCAAGCAAAGGCTTAGAGATTTGGAAAAGCTTCTACACCCATCTGCAGATCTGCTGCTGATTATCTTCTAAATAACAAACACGAGGACTGGAATGTGAAACACATCAAACAAAGAAAAGGGGAAATAAGACTTTTAGGCAAGGTCATGTTACTTAAACCAAAATACTTAGTTGCAGATGTATTTTTCCAGAAAGAGCAAACATAGCTTCCTTTCTGCAAGGTCTGTAGCTTATTATTCTTTGCAGTGATTCACACTGTACCATAACATTCCTATTTGAAAAACAGAACCAATGCAACTTTAAAATAAGTACATATTTCCATTCAGGACACTTCAAGTTTAAGTTGATGAACTGTTCAATCCTTTGAAGACCTATACAGCCACTCTATTTGATAATCTACCAAGTTGCAGAGTTGGGGTTTTTTTCCCCTTTGTTACAGCTGTATACTTTGGAAGGGATATTGGCATTATACCACCGAATCCTTATAAGACTCTCCATGTGGCCTGTGGCATATGTTAAGTCAAAAAGCAGGTAATAAAAAATATTACTGCAACTATTCAGCAGTACTGGCAAAGCTTCAAGCCTCAGGTTTCCAAACAGTACAGCTTGGGAAGTGTTGATAAGACCCAGGCAGTAAACAGACACTGAGCAAATGTCTCAGAAATGGCAACATGAAGTGACAATTCAAGCTAACTTGCCACAAGGAGATTATTTTATCTGTACTGCGAAAAATAATACGTCACCGCTGTTCTTGGTAAGTGACAGAATGAGGTGCTGCAGTCCCATGCAAGTAAGTAGCTCAGGGGGAAGGGAAAAATGCTGCATAGGGCACAGTCTTTGCATGGGTTTCTTCTGTTTCTCACCAAGGATAATTTTAATTGGTTAGAGGTTTTGAGTAGTGACCGAGCTGCATCCACACACTACAAAACAGGCTGTGTGCTGCCTACAAAGCGTGCTTTAGCCTGGCTTAGAAACAGTCAGTGTAAAGGAAGACAGTTGACTTACTCAAAGACCAAGAGGCAAAACAGCTTTATGGTATTTTCAGTCACAACCATTAGTTTAACTGATGACTGTAAATGTGTAGTGAGATTATTTCTGAGCAGATGATCTCTGGAAGCTTTCTCACTGTGCACACACTTGGCATGCGAGGAAACTGCCGCATGATCTCTCTGCCTTGATACAGATACAGAGCTGCATTTAGACCTGAGCAATTAGCTACTGTACAGATCTCCTCCTGAAAGCTCTGCTTCAAAACCAGCAGCTTTTAAAAATGAATCACTCCTACCCAGAATAGTGTTTAATCAACATTCACTTATTTGCTTTATCATTCTTGCACTTCGTGAGAAGGTGGTGATTGTTGTAGTTGTCTAAGAAGTATCCTTGGAGATGAAAGTTTCCTGCCTTTCCCAGAAAATTTAGTGCCAGTGATGCCTCACACTAGGCTTGGAAGAGTCCCGTGTGTTGAAATCCATGTCCAAAATAACCAGAAAACAGATAGCAATGCTATACATCTTTTGGGATAAAATATCTACCAGCTAGAAGAATGAAAACTTGTATTTTAGCCAACAACTTCTAGACCACTGGATCAGACAGTGCACATTGAGTCTCCAGGTATTAGCCAGCCAAGAGAACTCTGTGTTTCTCCTTCCACTGGAGAGTTCTCTCAAGGACTTTCAAATACACCCAATAAGATAAAGCGTATGATGCATTAATTTCATCTTTTTCTTATCTAGACTAGGAATCAAAGCTTGGTACTGCTGGTATGATATGGATTAGTTTAGGAAAACCACAGAGCTGGAAGACACAATTCCAGACTTCAAAATCCTTCTCCAGCCAGCACCTAACAGTTGTGATAACTACTTCTTTTCTGATCAAACAACAAGCTTTTTACTTTTCAGTGAGCTGAATGCCAACTCAATTTCTGAAGAACAACAGTAACCTATATTCAGTCAACAAAAGTACTCCTCAGATGGGAAAACACTTCTGAACTTAAATACAGATTTCTTAAAATCTATACTATATAGTTACAGCTGTTTAAGTGCTGTCTTACACAAAATGTTTGTTAGACATTTTCTTACAGAAGAGTAATGCCTAACAGTATAGACCCTGAAATTAACTTTATTTGGTGTCTTTCTGTTCTCCCTTGATACAAATATAACAGCAATTGAAAGACTCAAGAAGATGGGGCCAGTCTCTTATCAGCGTTGGCCTGTGATAGGATGAGAACTAACGGACTAAACATTAATGATTTTAGTTGAAATAAAAAATATTAAATTTTTGTGTTTCCTAGTCAGTTCATTATTTCCTTAATATTTTATGTTAGTAGGTAAATCCATCATATGCTTATAAAACCTGATGCCTGGGTAGCACATTCCTAATTCAGATTAAATAGTTTTGATGAATCCATGGGCATACGATGCTTTGGAGAAACATGCTCACCTAACTACATCCTTTCAACCAACAGCTGGAACAACAAGCAGGTGAATGAGGTATGGTCTGCTCTTATTATAACAAAGTTTTACAAAGTTTGTTACAAAAAGTGTTACAAAGAATGGGCAGTGACATATATGCAGACATCAAAAAGTTTGTATCAGAAAAAGCCAGTTATGTCTTTTTACCGTTTTCACTATTTTCTTCAGCACATAGAACTTTACCCATTGATTCACCAAGCAAGTCCCTAATCCACTTAGAACATATTGCAGTGTTATGCCCTATTGAAGTGCTACCCTGGGTCTAAAGACAGTTGAATATGGTTTGGTTTACATTATTCCTGCTTCTGCTTCTCTAACTTTTAACATCTCCTTTCAGATGAAGGAAAGGATAAATTTTTCATGTTTTCTCTACCTCACCTTTTGCAGCCTCTCTATGTGCTGGTCTGTAAACAATGTGCAAGGTTTCTCAAAGCCATTCATGTTTCCACCACTGGATTAATAATAGCAATTCAACTTTCCAGCTTCACATGGCAGAGAACAGTGCTTTTGCTAGTGATGTGACAAAAACCCTGCAGGTCTGAAACATCTGTGAGATTCTGTATCACCTTCTGTCATTTTTTAACTACCCTGAATTGGCTCCAAACCACATGAGACAGGAGTCCCATCTCAAAGACTAATTATAGTGCAACTCCTATTATTGTGTTAGTATTAATTGAAGCATTAAAGGATAATAAAACTGCAATTTAGAAATATCTTTACACCTATTCTTTAAATTCATCCCAAGTGAATATTACTGAATAAGTGATGATGAAGCAAATCCAGCTTTAATGATATTTTCCTTCCAAGATGTTTCAGTCCTGAATTCAGATAAGAGCAGTGTCAAGACTACGCTGATAAACAAAGGCTGAACATTGCTTTCTAGAGATAAAAAAGGTCAGAGTTGTTGTTGGTTGCCCCTGGTCTCATATCCTTCCTCGAGGACACAAAAAAAAAAGCATCGCATCAGCCTGCCCACAGGGTCCTGCAGACAGAATAACTGGGACACTGCACTCCCATAGTTCAGACCATCAAATTGAGAGCTTGGGTGAAATGAAACTAAACTAAAATCACATGTGCTGTGGATGGTCATTTGGAAAGTTTGGAGAGATTTGGGAGAGGCTGTTTCTGCCAACAAAATTCCTCAGGTTTGGTCCCAAAAGAATAAAAACCTTCAGATAATTAGGATTTTCCTCACATGAACACCCTGTTGGAAACTGTTGGGCCTCAAGCTAATTCACATCTCACTTTAAAAACAGGACAGATGCATCTGTTCCATGTATCCTGGTATCTCCCCACTGATACCACTTCCAGGGGTACAATGTGAGGTAGCTGTGACAATCCTTGTGGACCCTGATACTGAGAGATCTCCAAGCACCGCTCTCCTCCAGGCTGTATGTGCAGAGGCCAGAGGCCTCCAGACTCTGGGGATAAAGCTCTTGCCTCTGGAAGCTGCAGTGCTTGTCAGCCTTCTGATCCCTCACCTTGGAAAGACTTAGGATAGGAGTGGAGCTCAATTCAGCTGGTCCAGCTTTTAGTTTTCTTTAAAACAGCTGTCAAAATGCAGCTTTACTTACGATAGTAACAAGGCTGCTGATTAATGATACCTACTGTCACTTCATTCCTTTGTGTCTTTAAGCTCTGTCAATAAACAGATTGGTGTTCAAGTTCTTTGTGCCTCATGAGTCATTAAAATTGAAGCCATAACATGAAATAGAGCAAGTTGTTGTCACCATTGTTTATTAGTGCAGAAACTCCCACAAGTATTTGTCATCACCATGTGAAAACTTCTATAGTACTACCAGGGGAAAAAAAACCCAAACAGATATATAGATATATATATATATATATATGTATCACACCTGTAATCTGAAAGAAAGCTGGTGTACATCCACTCCTGTTCCTTAGCCAGTCTAAAGAAAAAGCAGCGACAAATTGCTTGCTTTCCAGAGAGTGAGCAACACATTCTTTACAACAGTATTACTTTTATTTTCTAAGCAAAGCTACTGTTGGAAAAAGGCTGGGCTGACTGCCTGGGAGATCAGACTTGCTTAGTTATCCATACACACTTAGCATTCGTAGTCAATTTTTTATTTCATTGCTATGCTTAGATCATGACCCACACAAGCACAGATTAGCAGTGGTTGAACAGTAGCTTAGTTCCTGTGCCTGCTCATTCCTTAAACATTGTCATGAGAACCAACACGTTGTTTCATTTTGTAGAGCCTTAAACAGATGCTCTGATGCTACCAACTTCTTTCACAAAAGCACGAGATGTAAATCTAAGCTGTTCTGGAGCGTGGATGCCACCAGCCCCTGCAGTAGAGAGCATGACTGCAAGTCAAAAACTTGATAAGAAGTCCTTAGTCAGTAATCACTAAGTATGGCATTTGTTGAAATGTTACTGGATAGCCAGCTTATACCAATTGTATCTGATAGGAACAGGAGATAAAAGGCCTAGAATTTAAAACAATCTTTTAGCACACAAAGAAATTAGAATAAATGGGTTCCATGTACAGAACTTGTTAATTTGAAATGTTGCCAGCACCTCTCAGATTTTTATATTTTACTCTTTTGTCTGATTGAAGAAAAACAGTGTTAACTGCGAAGTTTTCCAAAACAATAAATAACCCAAGAAACATATAATTCCATCATTACTTTTAACATCCCAGACCTTGAAAAGCAATGTAATGAGACAACAGCCTACAAGCCTAGAAGAACTGTGTAGCACTGATCAGCAAGTCCAGAGACTGTTTCCTGCACTGCATTAACCATTTCTTCTGATAAGCTCAATAAAACAGATTTTTTTTTCACCCTTTTAAAAATTGCTGGTCCTAATCAAGAAAATAGTTAAACATGAGCTGAAGACATGTTTTATATAAATGTTAGTCAAGAAATGTTCCAAACCTATGAACCTTAATTACATGCACCACTAAATCTGAATGTGTTACACAGGAGCACAGAAGATATTTGTACACGTTAAGAGTAATAACTTTGAAAGGAACTCATGATTTAACTATACTACTTCTATTACATTCAGGTAATTGTTATTTTTTCTCTCTGAAGGTGTGGTTGTAGCTAGGTGATAGGGAATGTGGGTTTAAGTACTCTGTGAATCAGAAAGAAGATTAGGAATAGCAGCTGTACTGGAAAAAACACGAACTTAGAAAAAAGCTTTTCTGATCACACATTGGAGGCCCAGATGTCCAAAGTCCTGCCCTTACATCCTGTGAGAAAGCAAAGGACTTCTCTATGATAATTTTTCCCAAATCTGTCTGTGCCAACCTCTATTCTTGAAGCTTGAGTTCAGTCTTACGAAGCTCAGTGAAGCTCTTGTGAAGTATCTAATGCACCTGCTGTGCATATACCTGCTTATACTTCCATGCATCAGGCACATGAGTATCTCTGAGTAGGGTCAAACAAATCCACAATATAAACACCTCAGATATTTTTAAAGCCCTTTTGAAGCACAGTATGTGCAGGTAAGTATGTAACCACCAGATGCTTCTACTTGAGAAGCCCCTCTCTAGCAGGAGAACAATTGTTCTTCTTCATGATGACAGCCTAACATCATCCACCAGATTGTAACATTCCAAGCCCTGGAAAAGCACACATGAAATTCTGTAATAGGGTTGGTATCTATTCCAACTTATCAGTATGTGGATAGGGTTGAGGGAAGGACATACACTAGCCAAAAACTACAGTAAATTGCTTCTAAAAACTTGTTGGTCATGCTCACTGAGACACATATTAAGCATATTAATGGCTGATTCTTTTTTAAATCAACACACACGTAATGGAAGCCCAAATTCTCTGCTTCTACTTAAGGCATATTTTCCACTTTTGGTATTAACACTTGGAAGCCAATCTGTCAAAATACATTTGTAGCCGTAGTCTCCTGTGCCTATGGAGATGGCATGGAACTCAGCAAGGAGCTGCCAATGTTTTCACAAGAGACTTTTGTAGATGTTTTCACCTCAATGTGCAAAAAAATCCTTTGGCCCATAGAAAGTGCAGCATGCATGTAGACAGGGATGTGGAGATGTGGAGATGTGGAGGACTTCTTCATCTGTCATCTAACTAAGGTCAAATGCAATGCCCAAGTTATCATCTCAAAACAGGCAGAAAAAGAGGGCAAACAAAATGCACTGGTTGGAGAAAAAAAAATATTCATATTACTCAAATAGTCTACTGAGAACATACTAAAGCAAACACAGAGCTTAATAACAGGAAGCAAACAGAGAGACTCTCTGATGTGGCAATCAGGAAAAAGGTTTATAACTTTCCCAGATTCAGTAAGACTTATTAGTGGCTCCAATGTGGCTTGAGAAAACTCACATTGCCAGGGGGTACCCAATACTCCCCTGGGGTAAATGTACTCTGCAAGAATACCTCATCCCTTACATTTGATAGGTTTTTAACAAAATGCCTTAGGATTGCCTCTTCATCATTTGCAATGGAAACACAAATCTGGGAGGTGAGAACTTTCAAGGCCTGAAATCTTATACAGGACTTCAATTATACAGGACTCCCCCAGAGGAGATCTCCAAGTAAAAGCTCATTCCCACATTAACTGCTAAAATAATGTTAGTCACTAACAATTTTTTTTTCCTCTCTCCCTCTCATCTTTATTCCTTTAAAAAAATGTAGTCCTTTGGTCTGACTATTAAATCAGAAAGGGATTAAAATATTATCAGTTCAAATTGAATTTGAGACAAAGCTAAAGAAAGAGAGTTCTGAATTAGTCATGGAAATGCTGCATCTAAGAGTAATTTAAATGATCAGCTTTTTTAAATTACATGATGTAATGAAGATTGCCTGGAAGTTTCTATAGCTCATACATTATAAATGCTTGAAGGAAAAAACAGTTGTCTACCTACCTGCCACTTGGAGCACCAGTCCAGAGGAGGCAGCTCCTTAGCAGCTGTTCAGATTATTGGTTTGACCAGACACAATTTAGCATTCAGTTAATAAAAATTCATTTAAATTACTTCACTTTATTCCTTTTTTTAGTGTTTATTCCCCAGGAACTTCTGGATTCTCAACTAAAGGGTAGAATGATACAGCCTAGGAGCAGCAAGTGGCAGTGGAGTCCCAAATGTTATGGCTTCCCACCTGTTTCTTGGGACTTCCCTTGGAGGGAAAGCTTTTCTACAGACAAGACTGTGCTTCTGTGTGTAGTTCATGTTGGTGTAGGGTCAGCGGGATACAGCACTAACATCTGTTCTCCTTATGTTGTGGGTTAGAAAAATTTACATACGGTTAGGAAAGAGGGATGAAGAAGATGGGAAATGGCAGCTGGGGAAGGAAGGACAGATGTGTTAATATTTGTGTTAACACCTATTTTCAGGAAATAAAGCCAGACAATTTTTTTTTTCCGATACTTATGCAGATCTCCTGTGAATGTTGAGAGACTATCAAGAAATTGCAGTGCAAATAAGAAAATAACAAAAAGAGGACTTCTATAGAGCAGCTTCTGCATTTGCTAACGATTACACTAAGCTCCAACAAAAAAAAAAAGGTTTCTTGATAGCAGCATAAACTGGTTTTATCCAGACTTGGGACATAAACAATCTGATTATCCATAGAGAGGTAGTATAAGCAGCAACCCCCTTGGCTTCCTCCCTCGTATGCGAACAACATGACCATCAACATTTTGTCAGTATCACTGGGTTGCATGCAATGAATCTGAGTAATTCACTTCACAGTGGCAAAAAAAAAAAAAAAGAAAAAAAAAAAGAAAAAGAAAAATCAAGAGTATTTTACAGAAAAATCATGTCTAATAGGCAATAACTCAGGGCTTAATTCAATTTTTCACTAAGTTTCATTGTCCTTCTTATACAAATTATATGTAAATCATGGGAGAAGAACTCCCTCTTACATCCTCTTTCCAAGTCCTTATCTAATTCTCCAAATGTGCTTCAGTAAAGGATCTCAAATTAACTAAAATGGAAATGAATACCTACTGGTACCTGTGCACCCACAAGCAGAATTATATTCCATGCTTGTAAAGAATGAAACCTGCAAAACCCCAAAGAAAAAAGCAGGCCACTTCAGTTTAGTCACTGTGAAGAAGACTGGAAGTCACTGAAGGAAGCCAGATTAATCCAATTGGAAAATGTCAGGAGACACAGGAGAGTTCTAAGCTCTCCATGCAGCTTTCCAGGTTCACTCATGCACTATTTTTTAGGTTCCAACTAGTGGAATCAGAAGTGCCAAAATACCATAAAGCCAGAGGGCATCTATAATCCATATCACTTTTTTTAGAGTGTTAATCAGCTGGGTAAACAGCTAGTGAAAAACCTATTCTCCTGCAGCTTTTATTCCAGAAAAGTTTTCATAACAAAGCCTAGAAAAATAGGAGCTACAAGGCACCTTCTGCTCTGCCCTCTCTCTAGGATTTGAGTCAGGAATATGTGTTGGACAGCAAGAATTTTTGTTTAAAAAGCACCTATACTTCACAAAGTCATCTTTCTTTGAGTATCTGATACCAAAGTTTGATACTAGTTTATCTTCATTGATATCTACCATTTTTAACATAATTTTCACCCCACATCAACCTTACTCTAGCAAGAAAAGGAATGAATCTTGCAAATCTAGGGGCTACAGATAACTTCTAAGAAACTGACAGATACAGCATCTGTAAAATATGAATCTACATGATGCAACCATTTCATTTTTAAAACCAGTAA
Organism: Heliangelus exortis; assembly: GCF_036169615.1. NCBI lineage: Eukaryota > Metazoa > Chordata > Aves > Apodiformes > Trochilidae > Heliangelus > Heliangelus exortis. The sequence goes on along the minus strand of NC_092423.1, from coordinate 50,489,233 downwards.
AAGTAGTCCAGAGGAGTATCATCAGTTCTGCTGAAATTATAACAAAGTTTATGGCTGAATTTCATCTAAACATGAACACATTTTGGGAAAACCTGAACATAACTTTCTTCTGACAGGTAAGAAGACTTGTCATTACAGTATTTGAGTAGCATAAACTACTTTTTCCTTTTCCATCTGGCAAAGTCCATTCCTTATCAAGTAATATGTGTAATTGTTAGAATAAATTCTGCAAAACCAGCAATATATTAGGTATTGTAGATCAGCTGAAAAAGTATGCTCAATATATTAAATATTTTAATAGTCACTAATCATTAAGGATTAGTACTTATTGATAGTTATTCAGCAAGATATGTAATTCATTTTGGCTTAAAAATAGGTATACACTTATCAGAGGGAAAGATTTGGTCACTGTTTCATCATGTTTCATAATAATTTTGAAATTACTTCTGCTCTGAATAAAGGTAAATTGCATTATTCATGTCAGGAATACAAAACTTAGACCATCCTCTACCAGAGCCATCATGCTAGGAAATGGCTGCCTACTTTTGGGGTAATTAAAATGAGCAAGATTTCAAAAGCAGGAAAAAAACCCCCACAAACTGTTTGTCTGTATGGAGTCCCATCTCACTACATTTTCTAGCTCTCAGACTGAGGTAAATAGGAAGACAAAGCAGGATGGTACTAAATGCCTCTGTCATTTCTCAACTTTTCCTCTTATAGAAAGTGTTAGATGAAAAAAAGCTGTGATTTTCTAGGAGGTAGGTTTCTTCCTCTCAACATGAACTTTCCTTACATGCAGCCAAGTAATTTAAACTTCCTCAGTGAATTAAAGCACAAACTCCATCTAGTTTTGTTAACTTGAACTGTAGCCTCTTTTTCAGAGCTGTGTAATGTTATCAGTATCTGACTGAAGTTAAAATACACTTGAAGATCACTTAGGTTACAAAATCAAGCACCCAGAAAGTGCCGAAATACCAAATTAAAGTTGCCAATGGCATTTTAATTTGCCCCTTCATATACAGATTACATAAATCTTTACTTATATGAGCATTTTTCATTTTTTCCCAAAGCAAGCTATGATTCTGCAGTGCACTGAATACAGAGAACTCAAGAAATCAATACTTTTCTTACCAAAATTAAGTGCTCACTAATTTTAACAGAACCATCTCCACTTGTAATATTATATAAAGAAGTCAGCAGATCTCTATTTGCAAAATTGCTCTTGAATTGAAAATTTAACATCAGTTCCCCTGAAATGCAGAGATTCAAAAAGTTACAGGAAGCCAAGGAGGTCTCAGCAACCAGAGGACCATTTTATAACAAAGAATTTTGACACATCAAGTCGTGTATTGTGTGTGTGTGTGTGCTGCTGATTAGAATAGCAACATTTAAGGCATCCTATATTGCTGGAGTTGCTTAGATATTATATATGTGAAGAGAAACTTGAGCTAAGCAGTACTATAATTACACACACACTAGAATTGCACAGCTTAAGGAATTAGTTATTTTTATTATTTGTAATTAAGATAACCTTGCCAAGTCAATAGATAAGCTGGGGAAATGAAATGTTATCAGAACTAAGGGATAAGCATATTGTCAAATTAAGTAAATTTATGAATGCCAAGAGTTAATCAGGGCCATAGTGATGTCCTCAACAACAGAACTGGAAGAAATGACCTCTGGAAGTCCTCTTGAGTCTACATAATTCTATCAGTGTCAGTGACAACTACTACCATTATAAAATGCCCTTATTCAGAGAAGCAGCTTTGAGAGAGAACTGATGCTTCATTCCAGTGAAGACGTCTTTAGGATGTCCTAACAGCACTAAAGGACAAGGTTAATCCCAGCACAGTTTTCTTTACAGGATCTGGTCCTGAGTAAATGCCTAACCTAAAGATTACCTAGGATGATACTTGCAAGGCTCTGCTTACCTGCATTTTGACATTAGCCAAAAGAGACAGCAGATTAACTAATCCAATCTAAAGAGGCATCACAATGAATAACTCTGAAGATTACAATAAACTGAAGTTGGAAAAAAAATACACTTTGCCACATTTTGGATGTAACACCATTTGTACATACATCTCTTGTGCTGCACTAGAATATGAATATGTCACTTTTTTTTTTTTTTTTTTTTTTTTTTTTTAAGGAAGAGCATGCTCCCATTCACATCCTCCTTCAAGAGTATATTAACTAAATGCTGGATCATACTAGAATTGAATATCACAGACACCGATGATAAAGAATAGGAAAGTGTAAGAAAACAATGGAAAAGATGATCTCTGCTTACGAGTTTCCTGCCCGATCATCTCAAGCAGAAAAAAAACACTTATTAAAATTAGAGAAGGTTTGAATGTTTGGTGTTCCGGACATGTGGTTTGTATCAGATGCCAACCTTTTTTAATCAGAGTACAAATTTTTCTTACAGAAATCACATTAGTATCTGGCAGAGCCCGTCAGGAGACTTCTTTCAGGGTCACAGCCATATTTCAAAGGCACTTGGGTTACATTTCCTTTTCTGCTTTCTACTTCACGTATAGCACTAACAGGTACTGTCCATTTGTGACAGACAGAAAAAAATACCAGGACTCTTTTTACTAGCTGAATGCCACCCAAGCAGACAAACCTAATCTAGGAAGGGACTGCCAAGGGCTACTTGAGAGGCTCATTTCCCTTTTAATCTCCTAGGGAGCTGTAGATGCTGAGAGTCTCCCAGGAAACAAGGGACAGCCAACACCTTGGCTGTCTTCAGGACAACTGGGACACTCAACAGTCAAATCAAACATGACAAAGGTCTCAGGTGCTCCAGAAAAAGCAAAACCAACCCAGGACCTAAAAGTTCAAGAGAGCTTGACTTCCTGGCTAGTTCTCCCTCTTGCTGACTACCTCTCCAGTCATGATATAACAAGCTATTTAATTAATTTAACCACTAACTTACCCAAGGGGAACTAAACAGGAGAATTCTAAAAGACCCAAGTTCTGATTAAATATCCTGTTTTTCTGATATTGCTGTGATTAATTTACATCACAGCTCAGCAATCCAGATGCAATTACTAGGCTGGGACTAATGAAATTAAGGTTGTCTAGACAGTTGTGAAACTTCCAAGTTTATGAGGAAAATTATAACAATGTATTATTGTTACAAAAGCATTTGAGTCAACTCAGTTAACAGAATTATCAGTGCAAGACTCAGTGTCTGTCACTTCCAATTACAATTTTAGAATGGCTCAGATTTTCCTCTGACTCTCTGAAGTTTTCCTGCATGTACCTTATCTTCTTTTTTTATATGGCAAGGTACAGAGGACAGCAGTGTTTCTCCTACATCACTAAGTGATGCTCACTGTCACCCAGGCATTCTTATGTGGTAACACTCCCCAAAGATAAAGAGAAGAAGATGGAAAAGCAAGCAAAAGATTGTTTATGTTCAGCTGCCAGTCACTCTTCAGCACCCAGTGACATAGGAATTGACAAGATCATTTTGAAAAAACATAACAAAAGAAAAAAGAAAACTTGACAACAGATGAACATGGGAAACCAAGGTGGAGACTTCAACCAAGTCATCAGCTTACGTTCATTGTTACAAATACCAAGTCAACAGAGCTGCTACTTAAAACCAGCCTTTAAATGAACTTCTGTCCCACCACTTCCATTGCTGGACTTTGCACTTCCACATCTGATGGCAACATGTGCCACTTCCCGTTTAGCATCATACCTCAATCACACAGCAGGTGGCAAATTCAAGTTGGAAGCTCACTAGCCAGCTAATTTGCCCTAGGTGCTGGCAAAGGGTCACTGGGAGCCTCAGCAGCTACACTCTGGATGGCAGCCAGCACCCACTGACCAAGGTTACCACCAGTAGCTGCTCAGCAATTGCTGTGCACCAGTCCCTGGTGCAGCCTCTTCCTGCCACAGAGCTCACTCACATCAGCTGTTCAGACACGAGAGGGCCATGAAGCCCATCTGCCCAGCTGGCACAAGGGCACACACCAGCAGCCAGGGGGCAAGAGAAAAGAAAGTTCAAAATCCCCTAGGGAACAAAACTTAATCCTGTAATGGCATGCTTAGGCAGACTGACATAATAAATTCCCTCCATGTCATTGATAGGACTGTGTATTTGTGTTGTAGGAGCTTTTAACACACTTCATCTATTGCAGCAACTGAAGACCTCTGGCCAGATGTGTACATAATTAATTAACAGTCATGGCTGCAGCAATGGAAATAGGGGGGGCGGAAATAGAGGAGCAAACTGAACTATAGTGTCAGCTCCACATTTAGGAAAACAACTGAGAGCACATTTACCTTCTCCTTGTTCCTGTGTCTCACACTGTCCAATGCCCACTGCCTTAGTACAGCACAGAAATCTCCAAATCAGTAGTTTCCACTAAACTATCATAGCTCAAGCCCACCTCATCTGGGACTCAATCCACCACACTTCAGTCTTTTGTGGCTGTGACACATGAGCACACACTTAGTGTTGTCCTGCCGATGCTGGGTTGGAGTGATCATCTTCAGCAGACTGATAACAAACAGGAGGGGTGGCTGTGATGTCTTAGCCCATCACATCATCACATTGGCTTATCTGCAAGCTCCCTCCGTCATCACATAACATTAAAGGGCACATTCAGTAGAGATGTAGGATTTAGTCTTTAGGAAGCACTCTGCAGGAGTCTGAAATCCAGTTAAAGTCAACATGAACTAAAGATGCTCAGCACACCATGCAATAAAGTCACCAATTAATACTCCACAGGCAGCGCAAGGGGAGTCAGCTCAGTTTAAAAAAACCCACAACTTTGTGCTTCAAAGAAGCAACCAAGCACAGTGACTCCAAAGAAAGAAAAATTTATCTGTCAAAGACCCTCACTGGACCTCCCTCCTGCAAGGAGGCAGCAAGATCAGGTAGCTGTAATAGGGCCTGTTAATCAACAGGATCCCTGTTTTCCTTCAGTCTCCTGCAAAGGCACAGATTATTAGCAACACTACAAGCCCACAATCCATTTTGTTATTACAGCATGAGTAAGTGATTCGAGTCAGAACCAGCAGATCTTGCAAAACGAAAAGAGTGATGTTTATTAGTGTTTGACCTTCAAGGATAAATATTTCTGTCCATACTCAGGGAGAATATTACCACTGATGTCAGAGAGGAGGACTACCACTAGCAGCAGAGGGGATTTGGAACAGCAGCACAAGATGAACCTTTAAACAGCAAAACAATTAAAGAATGGCATTTCCCTGGGAACAAAACCAATCTGGTAAAAGGAAAATCCTCCTTCAAACCCCCTAACAAAAAGAGACAGATGACTCACAAATACCTTCCAGTCGTCTGCGATTTACTCTTACCTCTGTGATGTTTTCTTGTATTTTCTCCTGCAGGAAAAGAACAAAATACAACTGAGATAAGAAGGCTCCACTGGTCAGGAGGAGAAAATGACAGGGTCAGAAATCAGGAGCAATTAAGTGAAGTTACTTCTGTCATGAGATTGCCCCAACTTGCTATTCCCTTCTGCTAACTTCAGTGGCAGCTGCAACTAATTTCAATACAAGAAGGTCTTTTCCTTTAAGCACATTTTGTTCCTTCTTGTAAGACAGGGTTGCTGCAGCTAAGAAAGGATGAGTTACTGCTCTAAAAGACTTAATAGGAAGTCCAAGTGTCAGAAAATTACTTCTGCATACTAGTAGTAGGTTTTTTTGCCTCCATCCAACAGATAAGTATGGCCTTATCTCCTAGCAAAGAAACCAATAAGATGGAAAGGCGTCAATGTAAAGCACCAAACCACATTGGTTGTGGCCCGTGGTTTTACAGCAGTCTTGCTCTAAAAAGAGAGTCTGGATCTTAGTCAACTCTCCACTCCACCAAATCCCAGATACCACACCACAAAGCTTCCCTTTGCTGCACATATTCTGGGACCTGACTGACCTAAGCCCAGGTCTAGGAATGGCAAGAACAAATAAGCATACTGATAGCACCTCTTCTCCTCCCCAACCCTTAAACCTGCTTCAATTACAGCAAAGGCTCTAAACCTCTATAGTTGTCTTAGCACAGTGTATTTTGTCTTCTACAGCAGGCAATGGGATAAACTGCCAACACTCAGGGCAAAAGCATTAATCATGAGCCCTGCTGCATGGTTGCCTATGTGGCTCTTCAGTGAGCTCCAGAGACATATTGACACTGTGTGATGTCTGTGAGCCCCTGACCCTACAGTAGCCTTTTGCAAAGGCTTTGCACAGTGCCTGGCAAAACAGGACACTGGTCCTGATTTGGGTTTTTGTATTTAAGTAAAACAAATGATCCACAAACTTAACAAGTAGTGATGGAAACAGGTATCGGTGTGGACCCTGGCCAGGAGTGCAAGAGCAACACCCTGCTGTTCAGCCACACACTAACAGACAGCCCTCACCTTTCCAGGGTGTCAGTCATATTGTTAGAAGAGAGATGCTGCTATAATCACCATGTTCTGCTTTTTTAACTCTGATACTACTACTCTGATACTACATGGAACACTATGGCTAAATCATAGTCATAAAAATCAAACAAGGGATGCTGTGTCTTAAAAATATGACAAAGCCTTGCAAAAAGCACTGTAGTTCTATTTTCTGCTTCAATAAGGAGCTTCGATAATGTCTCCTGGATGTCATATTTCACCCAGTATTACCTTCAGAAACCATACTCATGCTTGTACCTGCTCCTGTATTCTGACCATGTTAGAATCACAAACATCTTAAGATATTTACTTTAAAATTATTTTTAAATCTTTAATTTGCACTTGTAAAGAATTACTTATTTAAACTTGAGCAAATGCAGAAGAGCAAGCATTCATATCAGTATCAAGCTTCTAGTTTATTAGCATTAAGGTTGTTGATACAGAAAGGAAGAATCCCACCTTGGATAAATCTGATTCTAAGGAAAATTTTCATTTAAATTTCAGAATGGTCAAAAGTAAAAATTTCATTTTGAAGAGTTTCATTCAGAAGTTTATATTCTGACAAATACAGAACTTCACTAAATTTTCTTGCAAAAATAAAATGCTTAAAAAAAAACCCCACTTGATTGACCATTCCAGTTCAGGTTAATAAAAATGTTGTATTCCCAAACATTTGTTTAGGTTTTTATTTGTGCTATATAACTTTTTTAATTTTCAAATTAAATTACTTACAAGGTTAATTCTGTTGCCTGAAAGTGTCTTAAGGTGCACTCCAAGCCAAGATTCACCATTCATTAACTCTTGATTAGCTAAAACTTCCTTGTATATTTTAAAGAGGTGACCCAGCTTTATGGTGCTCTTTGTATTTGCACAGCACTTTTCTAATCACTTTCAACGCTGCATTTACTCAAGGATATTTTTACTGCATTAGAACACCACGTACATTGGTACTAGGGAAAAAAACATTTGTCTTGTCACAGAAGTTTTAAAAATCATATATACATTTTTTAAAATTGTTTTTGTTTATTGTTTCCACACCTGCTGTCCAATTACAGTGAAGGTTTACACATACCAAGTTACTGACTGCATTTACAGACACTGAATTTGCATGTTACAGCTGAAGAGAATATACCTAAAGGAACCCTTTTTTATAGGTTCAGTATCACTACTGCATGCATTGGCTTTAAAAGGAACACTACCAGCAGATTCAGATATCCAGAAAAAAATTTCCATATGCCTGAACTTCCAGCATTTCAAAACCAAGATCTAACAATACTACTCACTAGCGTAAGAAGATAGTGTTGATAGTAGAAAGACATTTCCAAGCATAGGATCCAGTGTGCTTTTGGAAACACAACATCAACGTCTACGAATTTTATGCTTACAGACCACTACCTACCCTTGCCTTCCATTAAATGAGATCATTACAAACAAGGAAATCAGCAGGTGCCTCTTTTAATACCACAGCCAGCATCACCAGTTGTTTGTAATCAACAGCCATGTGTGAATTAAAGAGAGAAAACTGCAGGGTGAGGATTTGGTTTTGCTTGGGGTTGGTTGGTGGATTGGTTGTTTGGGGGAGATGAAGGGAAGGGAGAAGTTTCTTTAGGGTTTTTTGGTTGGTTGTTTATTTTTTACAAAGATGCAGGACAAACTATCCTGATTTATCTCCCCAGGAGGAGTCTATGCACAGAGGAAGTAGCTGGTAAATTGCCTTTAGCAGATGCTCTGGGATAAATCTGGAAACAGACACATCTTCCAGTCAGGCTCAAGGGACCTGTGATTTTCTGAACAAACCCACGCTATCCCTTTTTCCCAGGAAAGAAAGAATGAGAGAGATCTAAAGGAGGCGATGCATCTTCCCACATCTGCAAGCTGTCCTTAGCCCATGCCTGGAAGAATCTATTTGATATTACCAAATCTGTGCAAGTTCAGTTTCTTTTCCCCCTGCAGACGTACCGAGCCAGAAGAATTGCCACATCCATTCAACTCCTGTTACCTGCTGTGGAATGAATTACTCATAGGTCTATATTTAGTTTACATCAAAAAAAAAAAAAAAAAAAAAAAAAAAAAAAAAAAAAAAACCAAAAAAACTAGAACAAGTTAGATTTTTTTTTCTTACTGGAGAGAAGTGACTTACACTAGGTAGGCCCTATATTCCTAGAGTAAACTAGAAACAGCTTCACTGAAATTAATGCAATCATACCTCCGTGACTGTAATGTGAAGTGAATCAATCCTACTACAAGAAGGCTGCTGGAGTCCAGTGAACATAAAACCAGTAAGGGTTTTAAAAACAGGTATTTTCTAACAACCAAAACTAAACAAGCTGGTGAGTAGGATGAAACTTCTGACTCAAATGAGTTGAGGCCAACAAGAGAGTTAAGCCCACTATTTGCGTATCTGTTCTCCTGGGGATGAATGAATACTTCACGTGGACAGAGAAACAACACAATATACCAGCCCAACTTAAAATTAGGACTGAGTTTTGAAGGTACTTAAGCAGCAACAAGATGTAGCTAGCTACAACTATATAGGTATTCAACTCTGGTTGAAATAAATAGGTGCACAAAACTTGCTGTGCCCTTTGACGCCTGTCAACTTCTTTCAGGCAAAGTATCTGTTTGCTCAGCTAGGGTCTCACCTCTGCCATTTAGCTGTGATGCACCTGTGGGGAAAGTACTTTTTTTTCTATATTTGCCCTTCAGACCCTTTTACATTAGTCTGTTAGCTCTTCAGACTTGTGGTTTAGCTATATGGGGCTTGCACATCAATTTATTAGAGCATAACTAGAGGCCAAATAAGACTACTTCTGAGTTGTTGCAAAAGGCTCACACGTTTCATGAGCATCTAGAAGTGCAGAGATGAAGATAATTTGATAGAAACACACAAAAACTGTGTCTGAATCTGGTAATAACATTCTCAGACATTACTCTTTTGAGAGGTGAGTGAGTTAATGCAACTAGGTATGGAGATGAGTGAGGGCAGAGGGGTTGGGGGAATAAAGTAAGTCTGCCAACTCCTCTTTTTCCCCCCATAATGATACAACTTAGAATATCAACTAGCTAGATAAATTGTTCTTTCACTCCTACACAGCCTCTGAAGAATTACCCAAACTACTTAACTTTTTTACTTATAATAGTGGCTTGGTTAACATGGTGTTATGCCATTGTTTCTCCTCAGGGTTTGGCATTAGTGGCATCTTTTCAGTATATGAAGTAAAACTATGAGTGCTGCAGAATAGGAGGCTCTTTGCCTAAGTTCATCCTTGGAAATCTACACTAAATTCTGAAAGTTAATGAGCCGCATGATCTGCTCACACACTGTGGTAAGGTCTCTCTACAGGCTCCAAGCTTCAGTGCAGTGATCAGCCTTAGGCTGCCAGCTGATGGATGTGCAGTTAATGATCTGAGGCACACACAGGTGAGCACAGGTGACACTTTTCAGTGAATTAATGCTTCAAAGGTCAGGACTTACCAAGATGGTCAAACAACTAAGTTTTCACCCTGAAGCTCAGAATTGAGGCTCACAGTGGCTTAATCTAAAGCATTTTGTTTTGCTTGGCTGTTCCAATGGGTTTGGAGAGCACACTGCTCAGTCAAAGCAGTTTAGCAAGCCTACAGATCTTTTGATGTCATTAAAACTCAGAAGCATGTGCTCTCCCCTTCATACCACTGGCTGACAATGCACAAGCCTGGACCTAATGCACCATCTGCTTTCAGGCTGGATTCTCCGTTTTTTAGGAAAAAGAGAGCAAAGACTTTTTAGAGCACCAAGAGACTAGCTACAGTGAATCTGCTGCAGCAGTTTAAAAAGATTTTACCCTCAGCTGCCTCCTTCACAGTGCCCTTCAGCACAGCTGGTGGACACGAGTTCACCCTTGGGTATCACCTGCTTCAGTGCAAAGTTCAGATTTTTGGCTTAAACTGCCAAGAAAAGTGGCTTTAAGCAAAGACAGTGGGTTCTGTAGTGTCTTTAAGCTCTCTCCTTACTGCCCTGTCTGTGGTGGAGGCAGAGGCAAAAGAAACTGTAAGGACATTAACTCCTCCAGTTGATGCAGCCTCACCAGTGTTTGCCTGCCATACCCTTGGTTTTGGCACTGACATTGCTAAACATGATTTGAGCTACACACAGAGAAAGGAAACTCCTGCCTAAAGAGGACAATTTTACAAAAGCTGCTTCTTCAGAGGAACCACAGTTATTAAAGAAAACAATTGCAAGAAGATATTCAAAATTAGTTATTCATAGACTCGAGGGGAAAGAGGGACTTTTCCTCTTCTATATTTAGAATCTTTATAATTAGCATCCTTAAAATGTGAGTGGGAACTTAATCATCCCTTAACAAAAGCACCCAATAATGTCTGTCCTTCAGTACTGGAGTCCCACCACATCTGTAGCTCACGCAAGCCAGGACTATTCATCTCTGCTTCCCTGCATGGCTCCTCTCACCACCTAATTTAGAAGAGCAGAGAGAAAAAAACACTTTACATTCACCTCACATGCACATGCTTGCAGATTGTTCTTTTTTTCCTTCCTCTCCTGCCAGACCTGGGCTTCTGACATTAGAATAGGTGTTAAGATAACACTTCTAAAAGCCTGATCAAGAGTTTAGCAAACCAACAGCAATGAAATCTGGCAAAAGAGAAAAAAGTCTTTCTTCAGGTCAAATCTGGAAGATCCTTCCTGCTCTTTTGTTGCCAACCAGTGAATATGTGGTTTTACTGAATGCTGTCGCTCCCCTTCCTTTTTCTGTAAGAGATGACCACCCTTTATGTGTACTGGTTTTGTTCCCAAACCCTTTCAGTTCATTGGTCCAAAACCCCCCAAGATTTCCCCTCAATGACCATGTCGAGGCAGCAGGATGAAGAGCATTTCCCATCTCCCAAGCCCAAGTGCCCTCTCTGGCCATATCACAGTGGTACAGCAGTTCATACCAGGAGCAGGCATCACTCCTATGGATAGAAAGCTGGGGGCTCAGATCAAGCTAAATTTTCTGACTGATGGGATCACTTAAATAAATGGGAAATCTCTCCCTGCAGCTTGATATTCTGAATCATGCAGTGCATTACCAATTAATTGTCGTCATCACAGGATTAGTGATGCATTTATTTTACTTTACCAAAGCCTATGTTAATAACCATGTTTAAATCAATTCACAAAAACCCCATCTCACAGCACTGCCTACAGACCAGCATCTGTCAAAGCTCAGGATCCCATGGGAGCCCTGACCAGAATTGACTTCTCCAGACTTCAAAGGGCATAATGCCATCAACTCCTGCTGAGTTTTTAATTCCTAAATTGAAACAGGAAGACTGGCTTTCTTGCTTTATTTATGCCACTCTCTAGTCAATAATAATAAATAAATAAATAAAAAGTTTTTTATTTCTTCTTCCACATGGGTTGTTTACAAGAATACTGTGCTAAGTTAAAAACAATGCAATCACAGAGACCAGTGACAGCAGAGGAGAAGAAATGGTAAGAAGTGGGTGAGAAAAGAAGAAAAGATTTCAGATAGTACTTGAAATTTGATTTATGGGTTTATGTGGGATTTTTAAAAAACAAGAGGAGTCATTTTAAATTGGATCCTCAACTACATAGGGACATAGTGAAATCATGAGAGGATGAGGCCGCCACCTATTTCAAGTTGATTAGAAGAGTCTGCATGCTCTGAAGGATGAGTATGTGCAGTGTAGGAACACAAAGACAAGCAAAGTTCAGAACCTGAAACAGGTATGATGATTACAGTAGAAATGGAGACAAGACACTTGAGAGGCACAACAGATTTACAGCTAAATAGGGAAGAGGAAACATTCACATCTTTGTAACTAGTATTGATACAAAGTGGAAATGAAGCTCGCACTCGATTTGCCATCTGTAAAGTGTGTAAATAATTTAAGGTCAGAAAATATCCTCACTGATTTTGCCCAAGGAAAATACTATTTCAATAAATCTTGGCGGATATGGCTGACCACTGAATTTCCCCAGACTGGCTCCTGAATTTTCTAGACAGCTGCACAAAAAACAAACTTATAGCTTCATCTCCAAAAGGGATTGCAGTCATTAGGACCTCCCCAATCAATGTCTCTTGGATTGCCTCTGCATTACTTTGACCTTTTGCCATGATAGGCCTTTTACCTGTGGTTTAACAAAAAGTTGTCTGCTTGGTCATTTGGGATCTAATACGTTTTCCAAATCCACATGATGCATAACTGGAGAGGCAATGTGTTTAAATTCTCCTTACAGAAAATCCTCTGTCCTAGCACACACAGTGAGGAATTTCTTCTGCAGTACAGTCCAAGGTAGCTGCAGTCTTTTCTTTACCCATTTAGTAAAGAGCAGACAGAGATGTTACATATATGATCTTAGCAGACTGCTATTTAATGACACTATGATACTACATGGTGTCATGAGAAATTAATACCTTAATGGTAGCTGAGTCCAAATTTTTTCAGTGTTCACCTAGCTGGGCACCAGTTCCCTAAAAAAACAAAGGCTTCAAGTATGGGGAGAGGGAAGGAGGAAGGGCCAAAGGGGAGTGGTAAGAAGGGAGTTGCTCTCAAGATTTGCTCCTGCAGACAATGAGGATACAACTGACTTGACCTACTTGGCACTACAAACTCGACTGTTGGCTTGATTTCATTTCCCAAGGCAGTCTAAACATAGCCACCTCTTGACCTTGGGCAGGAGGGCTGGGTAGGACCCCATAGAGATCTGATGTTTTTATTCAAGGAGGAGTATAAGAGATGTACTAGTTAGAAGTTCTTTATTTTCTGATCCATTATCAACTGTCATGATTTCATTTTGCTCCATTTCAACAAAGGTCAGTCATGGCTTACCCAAACTTCAGTAAACAGCATCTGCTACCAGAAGAGGCAAGGTAACTGCTGTGTAGCTTTCCATGGCACACCATGTGTATCAGATGAGGAGAAAAAGCAGCAAAGAAAAGGTTTACTTAATTGGTCTGCATTGAAGACTAAGTATAGGAAGGGTCTGAGCAACACAGGATGAAATACAAGGATCTGCAGGGAGCCGTGGGAACTCCACAAGCAGAGCTAAGTGTTTCAACTTCATCACCAAATGAGGTTCTTGGGAAGGCCAAATCAGAACAGCAAGCTCAAATTCAGTGCTGGAACTGTCATGTATTGGCAATAGACTGGACTGGGATTTTAATGTGTTGGCATCTTAACTACAAGTCAGCAAATGTTGTTCTAAAAACTTGTAAAAACATGATTTCACTCGTGTAGATTTTGAACAGAGACAGTACAATTACTGAAATCCTGATGTTTTTCCTTTACATTTACTCAGTTTTTCATCACTCCACAGACAAAGAAACCCCAACAACCAAACTCATAAACAAAACCAACAAAAAAACCCTGCCATTGCAGTTGCTGTGGATTTAGCTGAAGAAAAATACCAAGCAAAAAGCAAAATGAGTCTGTTTCTGAAATCTAGCCCCTTGAAAAAAATATTATCTACTGCTCATTCTACTGCTTCTTAGTATATAAGAATGAAATTCTCTCGTGCTTCACACACATCACATTCATAAGAAAAGTGTGCGGTCATAAAAATCTAGTTACAGAGAAGTGTATTTCAGGAAAATAAAGTTCTGAGGTCTGAAAAGAATATAGGGCAGTTCTCAGTATTCATGCTTAAAATACATATATATATGTATATATATATATATATATATAAGGATTGTCAAATCACTCCACTGTATGATCTCAGCATATTTATTATTTGAAAAATACCTATAGACATTGTCTGACTGATTGTTGCTTTCTAGCTGACCACTCCAGACAACCTACAGAACATTTGGCTCCAAAATTAATAAAGGTGATGACCTGCAAAGTACAGGATGGGTGGTTCTTCAACATACCCATTCTGTAGCCTCTCCCATAGGAAGAGATTGTGGCACTTCACTGCACAATGGTATTGGAGAGGCTGGGAGGGAAGAACACCTCTCCCTGCTGCACTGAGCATAGATGTAGTTCACAGTGTGTTTACACGGCAACAGTGACCTCTGCGAGTGGGATGCCACTTCCTTACTATTACAATGTCTCAAAAAAGGGAGCATGTACTCAACCTTTCCTGTGCGTTTAGCCGTATCCTGTTCGCTTCCCTAAGAAAAGAGCTTGGGAAAACAAGTCATCTCAACAAAGAGTGTACAAGGGAATAGTCCCTCTTGGAACAAAGCAAAGGAGAGTTTTGCAGAGGGCAACACTGATGTACCGTGTACATTGGAAACACATGATACTGTCCTGAAGGAATTTCATTCCCCCAGTGGCAAAAGGCTGTTAGTCCCTGAAAAGAACAAGAATGTACAGAATAAATACTTATTTTAATCACTTCTACCATGTAACATTAACATATTCAGATTCTGTAGGAGCCAAACAGGCAGCTGTCCAGTTTATTTCATGCACAGTGGCTCTGTGCTTAGCTACAGCATGCACAACCATGGGGTGGGGGAGGGCAGGAGTAATTCTGAATTAAATATCGAGACAGGAAATATGGACTGGAATTACATCAGACCAGACCAGCCGTGTGCGTGAAGTCACTAAACAAATCTGCATCTTACCCTAAGCTCTAGTAAACCTATCAGACTGTTGCTTGTTATTGTTTCCCCCTCAGCCTTCCTCCCCCCGAACACAACCCACCCCCTCTGTCTGCTACTAGACAGCTGGTGTGACGCAGAATTTTAAATCTTGTGTTTTTTGTGCCAGGCCCTCTCCTGACTCTGTGTTACAGCCTGAAACACTTGGATTACTGTTAAACAAGCCTAAACATGGGGCGAAAAAATTGCTGCACAAAGATGCAGTGTTCCCTTTCCAAAAGAAGGTTCACTTCCCCATCCCCACCTCCCAGCCAGCACTCTGGTAGGTTTTTCTAAATTATTCAAGCCTTTTAAGAACAGTACTTCGTGAAGGAGTCAGGACTGCTATTGTCCCAGTAGTGCTTCCTCATTAGTACACCAATTGTAAAATATGATTCTTAGGAAAAGGGAACATTTAAACTTCTCATAAAGCACCAATGTTTTTTTTTTTCTAGGCTTCCTACCACTGTGTATCTTCAGGAGCAGGGACATTACAGAGGGAAGTCATCTGAACAACAAGTCTCTGGGACAGCCAGTGCAAGACTTTTTGCAGAAGAAATGTGGTTTCATGGAGGCTCCTGTCCTCAAAATTGGTGTTTGCAGCAGATTTCAGCACCTTCACCAGGCTGCCTGCTACAAAACAGCAACACAGCATCACTGCAACATTATTCTCTGCAGAGAGTAAAGAAGGTTTCCCATCCTTCCTTCCTCTACCACTGCCCTCCAGGCATGAATAACAGCTGGTTCCACTGAATTAGGCATAAGGGCAGAAGGAAAGAGGAAGAGGAGAAAGAGAAAGGCAGCATTCACCTATATCTGCAGATTAAAAACACTGCCTTGTGGTCTTGATGTGGGAATTCCTAGCCACACAGGAGAAAACTTTGGGAAAGGGGAACTGAGACAGACGAGTGGGTAGATGGGAACAGGCGTTGCACGTGCATACAGAGGATGGAGGAGGTTCTATTTCTTAAGGCCCAACTCCATGCTGTCACCAGCTGTCTCACAAACATCTAGATGTCACAGTAACCACGAGGGGCATGGGAGAGGGGTGTCTTCAGAAGCCTCAGATATAAAGATGTATTTAAATAAGCAGGTCCTGTCCTTTCCACATACCAGATGCCATGGTTGCAACGATGACGCCAGTTCTTAGAAGTCTGGCTGCCATAAGGGAGTAGGTGAGTTCCCTGACCCTGGCCCAGAAGATCTGACTCCATAGGCAATAGATAATTTGAAATGCAATTTCATGTTTCGTAGATAGTGAGGCTAGGTGGGACCATTATGATAATTTACTCCAAGTTATTCAGCAGATTTGCATAACTTGGGAATTTCATTCTTCTCCATTTATAAGAAGGTATCTTCACTACAGTCGAGCTAACTAGAAACAGGCCTTCTAGAGATCCCTAAGCATTTATACAAAAGCCTTTCCCTGTAAAGCATTTTAAAGACACTCTCCCTATTACATTAATAATGTCATCTCCACATCCAGTCAAACTGCATCCAAATCTGTAGGGTCTCTGCACCTGGAACACTCATGCAACTAGGGAAAGGAACAGACAATGCTAATGGGAACACTGCAAGGAGGAATTTTGACTAGTGTTGCAACAAGAATCTGGCCAAGAATCAAAGAATATTCTAAAGAAATAAAGCAATGGCTTCCTGAAGAAGAGACCCTCTTTCACCTGGAAGGAGGCATGCTTAGAAGGGGACACAGAAGCAGTGATTTGTAAAGCATTTATAACCAGAGGTGTTCTTGCAGCATCCAGGCTTTAATTCAAGGTCTCCCATTAGAATCTGAGTGCGGCCAAAAACACTGGGCTACAGATTGAGCCCATTTTCAAATGTCCTTAAAAGTAGCCCCTGTAATTTTCAGTAAAACTCCTAAATGACCAGCATAGATATTGTGGTATGAGCTATTTTAATCTGGAAGTAAATAAATTTAACAAATGTTTTTATATAGTGACCTGAAGAACTCACAGGACTCTCTTTTCCCACTCATCCCCTTGTTGTCTGTTTTTGTTTTGTTTTTAAAAAAGCCCTCTCTGGTTCTCTTCTCCACCCTTTTACGTGTCAGTTTTGTAGATGAGCTCCCAATTCTTCCCTCCCAGCTTCAACCCTCACTGCTTCCCCTCCTTCCACTTTTTAAGCAAGTCTGAAAGAAGAGTTCTACCATCAGACTGTAGCTGTTCCTGCTGCATCAATGTGTGTATAGGAGCATATTTAAATTGTGTATTCAGACTCTTTGCTTAGCAGACACCAGTAACTGCTTACTGCTAGTGAATCCCAGAAAACCAGCTGCTCCACAGGAGGCATGGGAGGAAGTGTGATCTGAGCATCATTTACAGCAACCATGTGAACTGTTCAGCCTTGCAAGGGGGCTTATGCTCTACTTCTGCTCCTTTGCCCTTGGATGCTTGCTGTAGCTTCTGCTATGCACTCTGTGGGGACTCCCAGCACACCACAGCTGCAACTCAAAGGCTCTGTACAGCTTTAGCTGTTAAAATTGCACAGATCTTATGTTTAATTTCTGCTAATCTTGGTGTTGAAATGAGATTTGCACCATGCCAGAATTCGTGCTACAGATGGATACTGTGCAACTTTCTGTCTCAGCTAGTTTTGTGCACGAATAGTATCTATCCCTAGAAGTGTAAGAAATCATTCCTAAACTGATGACAGAGACATCCTAATAGCCATTCAAAGTGTCACTTTAGTAACAAAAGCTTGACAGCCATGGAAGAAAATCATAGAACTTATCACAGATGTCTTCATGTATCTTAATAACTAAACTGTCTCCTACATATCTCTCTTTCTAAGTAAGGTTACAATGATCCTCTCTTGTTCCATGCCTGAAGTCCACCCAGTAGCACCAATTGCTAGACGTGCTGGTCCTCCCAAAGAAGGCAAGGCAGACTGCTGTGCCAGGAATTGGACTCCTTGGCAGAGTTTTTTACAACCAGTTTTACCAGAGTCTGAGCTGTACTCTTTATCTATTGCATACTTTTAATTCTGGTTTCTTTGTATTTATAATCACACCTTCAAAACCTTTTTAAATATCTCGGACAACTCCAGACAAATTTTGGTAGAGGTCTGCAGCAGTACTGAGTCTGCTGGGGGAAGGACTATTGCTCAGTTACAATCGCGATTTAAGCAGAAAGTTTGTCTTCACACTGTAAGAGAGAATTTTGTGCTGTGACAGGGCTAAACAACTTTTCTCAAGCCATCAATTACTTGGAAAACTTAGTTTTTCAAAGCAAACATAGAAAAAAACGCTTCAAAGACCAGGAACTGGATTTTAATTTCACCCCCACAAACACATTGGGATCAATGAGGTCGTTCTTCCCAGTATTTACAGCACAGTTCAGGAGATCAAAAACAGCCTTATGAATCCAAACAAGGCACTCTAGAAAACCTCTGCTTTATCCAAATCCCCAATGTTTTGAGAGCGATTCACATCTGCAGAAGTATGTTTCACAGCTGTGAGAGTGTTTTAATGGTGCATGAACCTCTGTCTTCCCTCATCAACCAGTCAAGACCAGAGTCAGACCATTTCTAGTATTCTGAAGGGATTGAAATGACTTTTTTGATGGAACAAGACAAGAGAGAATGGAACAGGAAAACGTCACATGAATTGCAGGAAGAAAACGAAACACACTAAACAAAAATCCTTTCAAGGGCCGAGTTGGGTTTAATATAGTGTTTGAATCCACCAAAAGCTGGCAGATTAGGAGATGAGCTGGCCTCACAGCCTTTAAAACACACACACGCAGAGGATTTTTCAGTGCTGTCTTCCATCGGGTTTTATTTCTTTCTGTATGTGCTCCTATCCCACCGAGACAGTTTTTAAAAAGAATTCCAGAAAGAGACTCTTAATTTTCCTCTGAGCCAAGGTTTAAATTCATCTTCCCCAAAATTACTTTTTTCATATCCCTGTTTCCTACGCAGGATTGCAAGCTTTATGGCAGTCATATTTGAAAAGCATTGAATTTAATATTACAAAGGGAGCCCCTTTCTTCTACAACAGACAGTGGTCTTCTTTTTATGACTGCTGAAATAAATAATTGCTTTTTTGGGCTGCAGGTATGATTCATTTGTACTACCTGCAGAAGAATAAAAGCTTTTTTATGATTATGGCAAAAACTAGGGAACGTATATTATTTCTTAGTCAACATTTTAGTATTAAACATGAAGTCTTCTCTCTTTTGCTACCTACAGAACTCATCTATTGATTTAAGATTCAAATAAAAGTCACTGGGTGGAACAAAGTAACAGAAGGAGTGTGGCAAAATATATTGGTTCAGTGAATTTCTTTACCCTGCTTTTTAATTAACTTCTTCTGAAGTTGCTGTCCTGCTATTTATTATAATATATTTTCTCCCCTGTTCATTTTTCAGTCAAGAGATGAGCAGCTGGCAGCACTTTTACTGTTCCCCTTACTCCTCCAAGGACTTTACTACAGGGAATATAAAACAAGCTGTTACAGGTTAGTTTAATGGTAAAATTCAGACCTTTGTCACACTATGGAGAGAATACTATTATGGACCAACCAGACCCTGACAAAACAAAACTAATTGAGTCCCCCATACCTGCAGAGTACACTCACCCTAAATAAGAATCTGTAGGTCACACTGGAGCACTGCTGTCTCAGGCATGTCCCCAGCACCCCCTCACTAACAGTGAGACCTTCTTAATCCTTCTAAGAATCGTGACAACCACAGGAAAAGCAAAACTTGCACCCAGGAGACCTACATGGAGGTTTCCTGACATGGCTCTCTTATAAACAGTCCTTGTCTATGTTCATTAGGAAAGGCAAACCAGAAACAGGATGACAGCACCTCTATTTAAATACAGTTGAAAGTAGCTCAGTTCTGCTCCCGGGGTGAACAGGACTTCAGTTTAAACCTCGACTCTCAGGAAGTTCAAGACTGAAACCAAGACGAAAGACAGCCTGAGTGCCTCTCTCACCTCCAGAAAGGAATTAGCATATTCATATTTTCCACTTGAAAACTGACTAATTCACACATTTTCTAACAAAGTGGTGCTTTCTGAGGGGCTTTTTTACCTCTGCTATCTGCTGCCAGCTAAAATATTTTTATTATAGGGCACAAAGCCCACTGTGTGGAATGCATCTCTGAAACTGAAGCAATGTCTCTGTTTTCCTGTTTATGAAGGCCATGTAAAATGTAAACAAAGCAAATCAGGATACTGCCACTGGAAGGACCAGCTGTTCTGTATGTGACATTTTTCAAACAAGGAAACCTAAAAATACCATGGAGCACATGAAGATAGAACAGGGAAACCGATAAGTAAGTGGTGGCACTCTAACACTTGCCAGATTATCTGCAGTCATCCAGGCTCCATACTTTCCCATTGAAATCAGTTGCTGCTTCACCACCTCTCTCAAGAACAAACCTGGATCTTACACAATTGTTTGCATTTGGACTTCGACACAGTCAATAGGATGCATGGCAGAGGAAGCTGAAGAAATGCCTTAAGTGTTGACATATTATTCCAGATCTTCAGCAAAACCATGACGTTTTCAAAGACACTGATTTACATGTGTTTCTATCTTCTTTCCACATCCAATTTCTAAGACCAATTCTACTTTGATAGGTTTGGCCAGGAGAGCCCAGAAAACGAGGTCAAAGTCAAGCATCTCATTTGGGTCACAATTCAGAGATTGATGCTATTTGTAATTTCATCTTCAGCAGCAAGAGGAAGTACTATGCTGAGAATGAGGGGATTTATTATGTATTTGGGAATTTGACACTATAATCCCAGCTACTGTGAAGAAGGTTACAGTCCATTTTCTCTTCTCTCCTTCTGCAATGTTTAAAGCATTGCAGGGGTACTAGTAGATGCCAGTTATGCTGGTAATACTCTAATAGCTAGAAACCAAGGTTTTATTTTTCTTTTACTAGAAACCATAAGAGCAACCAAAATCAAACCAAAGGCATCTCCAGGCTGGGTTTTCACCTATCATACGTGAACACATCTCAACTGAAACTAGCAAAGTTCTTCAGATATATGCCTCTGCATCCTTCAATGCCATGAGACATAATACCTAATCCTAGTGTTGAAAAGTGTTTCAGTGCCTTCTCTGCTCTTGAGAAATTGGGAGGTAGCTTCACGGACCTTTAAGAGTCCTGACTAGCAGATGGGAGATCACAGTCCCACAGCTAGTGGTCCAAGTGCTAAAACAAGAACACCCCAACTGCTCATACCTCCCTAGAGAAACTGTCAGCTTGAAAAGCAATCATGCAGTCGTATTTTAAAATCAGGTCTCCAAGCTCTGCCCCTAACAGTGTCATGTAATGGGTCCCACCTAGTCTTAAGGGATGTTTTGCAGAACAGAAAGTTTCCAGCTTAACAGAGTAAATTACTAGCAACCGAAGGAGAGTGGAGGGAAGACTCAGATGTTCTGTGTATCCTGGATCTCATTAAACCAAGTCAGAATAAGATCCTTCTGGACAGGATCCATGGGGCAAGAAAGTAAGAATAGAGCAAGAGACTCAAGACCCTTTTTTCTGGTGGCAGCTATTGAGAGCCATAAGCAAAACAATCAACATGTCCTTAAAAACCACACTTTGTTGCAGGCCGAGCTTGTCAGCCTTCATGGGAAGCACTGCCTGGGAATGAGAGGCAACTGTCCAAAGGCAGGCCCCGCATGAAGAAAGAAATGGACATCCCTGAAGCCCAGATGCAGCCAAGGAGATCTGCTCCTGAACTCAAGACACACTCAGCAGGAGTACATGCATATACCAGGGGTGTGCAGAGGGGGGTGGGAGCCCATCCACAGCCACACAGTGAGAGCACGTGTTTGCCTGTGGGGACAGAGAGGCACAAGGTGGTTGGAAGGACCATCTCATGCCCAGCAGCATCCATGGGAGGCAGGCACCTCTCAGGCAGTCAAGGGGAGGAAGCCCCATGTGAGATATTCCAGAAGTGATGTGAAGTTGCTCCAGTCTGATTCATTTCCAATGAAACTTGGAAGCAGGTCTGTTTCTGGGAGGTCCCTGCTGCAGCCAAAGCTCGTGCCTTTGGCCCCAGGCTTCAAAGATAGAACCCTGGTGGCTGCATGTCTGGTGCACATAGCCGTGTTGCTGAAGTGAGCCTCTACAAGGAGAAATCCAGAGTAAACCTCTCCCTGACATTCTGACATAAGTAAAAAGAGCAAAACCATCAGTTCTCAACTTTCAAGATTTTCCCTGAGGAGTTTCAGATACCTCCGGTGCAACCTCTGCCCAGGAAACAGCTTATTCAGAAACCTTTCCTAAGAGTTTATTGATAATAAATCACTAAAAGATTAATTTCTAAACTTTGATTAAACATAAATTATTATCTAATTGGTCATGTATAAAAGACAACACTTCATAGATCTCTGGTTCCAGACACCCAAATATTTTGCCACAGATGACTTCTTGCCCAGTGAGGCAGTTTATCACACTCTCTTAAACCTGACAAAATATCATGGGTCCACCACACCTTGATTCACTAATAAATTGCTGCACAGCATCATTAAGCCAAGAATATGTATGTATCAAAAACATTTTGGTAATGTTATTGCATTCATATTTTAGCTTATTCTTAAACAGTAAGAGCAAAAGTACTCTACACAGCCCAAGGACCATCACCTCATACTACTCTCCTTAAAAAGCAACCAGGCTGTCCCGACCAAGAAGCCATTTGTTGGAGAGACACATAAGGAAAAGGAGAAGGGAACCCTTCCACTCCACTCCAAAGGCAAACTCAGTGTTTTATCTGGCTCTTACAGCAGCATATGACTCATGGTACAACAGACACCTGGCTCTGCCTCACAAAAAACTGCCCTTTGCACACTGTCCAAGAGACTGCCCTATTCCTTGAAAATCTACACTCCAAAGGCCAACCATCCTGTGGGACAGAACTGTACCAGGCAGATGGCAAAAACAGCCCTTGCCAGACTTGCTTAAGCCAAAACCACACTACATAAGGGGATTCTGGAAAGAGCCTTGTCTCAGCCTCCTCTTTGCAGCCTTCAGGTTTCCATTCCCTACAAACCAAACAGGCTGAGAGGGGCTGAGAATTAAAAGATCCCCCTTTCCCGCTGCCTGGAAAAGGCAGGTATTGCATGAGGTGGTGAATATTGGTTTGTTCACTGATTCACTGTGAGTACACACACCATCTGACACTGAGGGACAGAAAACAGGGAGAAAGGTATCAGAGTTGCCATGGTTGAAGTCCTACCAAGGAGACATCCAACCCAATACTAAGTACCTGAGACTGAGACTGTTTAAATTGTCACTGCCCTTCCCCTTTAAGGAGGACTGTCAGGATCAAATCACCTTGTGGATGTCTGCCTGCTGCAGACCACAACTCCCAGGGCAGTTCCAGATAGCAGTGAGCTCTCTCATTACCTGTATAACTCTGCTCTGGTAGCACTGTTGTGCCTTTTAAAATGTGATATGGCTGTCCATGTACCAGAGGGAAGGGGGGAGGGAAGTCATCTCAAGTATTTTTTGGTCTCTCCAAGATGAAGCATCTTATTTAAGAGCTAATTAAGATGGCTGTGCACATTAATTGTTCTTCTTATATACATGGGCATGCATAAAAATGGACAAGAAAAACCATGAGACATCACGCCAATCCTCAGTCTGCAACTAGTTTGTCTGTGTGTGTATGCACATGCTAAAAGCCTCAATATAATGACTGGGAATGGAAAAATCTTCTGTAATCTCTAATTAGAGCAGAACACATTTCAGTTTTCATCTTGTGATCAAGAATTATAAAAAAAAAAAAAAAAAAAAAAAAAAAAATTAAAAAAATCTATCTCCACTTTAGGCAAAGCAATCTTGAAACTCAGAAGAAGAAGGATGTGCTTGCTAAACTCACATACACACCACCAACAGAGTTATACTGAAAAACAGCCTGAGGTTTAGTTATTACATATCTAGAATAAGTCTTACAGTTCTGCCAAATTTCCTAAATGTAAAAGAGACCAGAGCTTCATGTATAATATGCAGACAGTGCCTTATACTAACAGCAGGAGAGACCCTGAATTTACAATGCTGATGAAAAATTATCTGTGAACTTCAGGTGTAATTCAAATCAGCATGCTCCTAAACTCTGTATTAGAGAGAAACTCAAGGACTCCTACTAATACAGCATGGCACAGATTTGAAAATAAGAGGGTTTGTTTCGTGGCTGTTCTATTTGGAAGGCTTACAAGACAGCTGTCATCTTCTTTGATTAAGTTCCTTCACAAAACAGCCTTCCTGGAGTGATGCCTTGAAAGAAATACATATTCATGTATATCTCTTAGACAGCTTGGAGTCCTATAGAAGTTTTGGATATGCTTTACAAAATATGCCATCACTGCTCACACAAAATAACACCCAAAGACCAACTCAAGTTTAACTTGGACCATTTGTTTTCAATTATTAGCCTACTTTTTTTACATTTTCTTGCTTCTGCTGTTTCCTAGCCTGCTTGTTCCCTTCCCCCCTTTCCCTTGAGGGCTGAAATTTTAATAACTCTAACATGTGAGGCTGAAGAAAAAAAAAAAACCCACAAGCAAACAGTTCTGAATACAAAGAGTGATGCAGCTTAACATGGTAATAATCTTCGCATTGACCAGAAACTGATGGGCAAATACATACTTTGCTACCAGTAACAGATCTTATTGCTGGTAGGCAGTATTTTACATACAGAGAATCTGAAAAAGAAGCCAGACGTTAAGTCTAAATAAGCTACACAAACTCTACAGCCTATAAACTTTTACTTTTCTGCAGTGCCAAGTTCTTCTTTAAGCACAAGTCCTTTTTTCCTACCCAGGAGGCTGTCCCATCATTTCGTGGCAAGTCAGGCTAAATGTATAAATGAATAAATACAGTCCAATGAGCGGAACATGAATTTGCTGCCATTACAAATACTGTTAGAAATGTTTTCCAATTGTGCCTTCTCTGCCTGTTTTGTCCTTATTAACTATGTCAGTGCCGGAAAGAGTGTACATGTACAGAGGGAAAAAAATCTTATGTATATTGCATCTAAATGGAAAATGGAGGATCTAACTAAGTATTATTCAGGATACAGCAAAACTTTTCTAGTATAGCAGCTTAAGCAATTAGGATCTCAGTAACTGCTTATATCTTACAATGCCTCATTAATGACATTTCTACACTCCTGCTGGAAAATGTTTGTTCAATGTAACAAGCAGTCCAGTTTACAGAAGCAAATGAAGCTTTTACTGAAATTAAGTCACTGTATTTATGAAGAACAGGTGTGGAAACTTCTGGGAGATTTTGAAGGTACCAGCAAGAAAGGAAAAAGAAAGTGCTACAATAATTTTGACAATGGGAGGAAACGGGAGAGGGATATGGAAAAAAAAAAAAAAAGAAGAAAAAAAAAAAGTACTACTTACAAGCCTCGGAGACGGAGCCAGATTTTCTCTATTTGCTCTGGTTGTAGGTATTTCAGAGAGTTGCTCTCAAATTCTTCGATTTCCTTAGTCGGTGACTCCATAGCTGCAGGTTACCGCTGTGGTTAAAGCTCGGCGAGGACGGATGCTGCCCCCCACACACGCACACGCTCCACCTTTAACGCTGCCCGGGAGCAGCCAGCATTTTTGGCAGCCGATTCTCCCCCCTCCCCACGAGCGGAGCGGCGTGGGCAGCCGGCGAGCGCTCAGGTGTACGCGGGGGGCAGCTGCCCCTGCAGGACACCATCCTCGGGCTGGCCCCGGGGATTAGAGCCTCATCTGCAGATTGCAAACCCGCATGGGTTTTTTTTTTCTTCTTCTTCTTCTTTTTTTTTTTTTTTTAGCACTTGTTTTGCTTTTGATGGTTTGTTAATGGTTTGTTTCTCTTTTTTTTTTTTTCTTTTTTTTTTTTCTTTTTTTACAATAAGCCAAGGATACAATCAGTAATACCAGCTGAGGGATCTTTATCAAGGGAGGAGGGGAAGAAAATCCCTTGGTGACAACTGAGCCGTCTGGACGGGCAGCTGGGGAGCGGGGCGGCTGCGCGGGTCCCGGCACTGCGCGCTGCCAAGGAGGCTGCCTTGCCCGCCGCTGCCCGCAGCTGCCCGCAGCCTCACGAGTGGCAGCCCACGGTCCCTCCGCCCTCGCTCCCCCCCAACCCCCCCACCCCAGGAAAGATTTTTTTTTTTTTTTTTTGTCCACTTACCAGCAGCGCTGTCGACAGGCTCGAAACCTGACAACTGAGGAAAAAGTCTCGTCTGTCAGCATAGCCCAGGCACAGCTTCTCTCCCTGCCTCCCTCTCTCCCGCATACACGCACACACAAACACAGGAGGGTGAAGAGAGAACAGGCTATTGGAGAAAGGCTGGCTCTGCTTAAAAAAAGCAACCAAGCCAAACCGTGGTGGGTTTTTTCTTTGGTTGTTTGGTTTTGTTTGTTTAAAAAAAAAAAAAAAATAGGTAAATTACAGAAAGTGGGAGACTCACTCCTGGCAAACAGCCATCTGCTTCTTTGCATTCAGCCTGCTTTCCTCAGAGCAATGCGCAGAACGGGCTGTAAGGCTTCAACTGGGGCAAAACACACTTTGAAAATAAATAAATCAGTAACAAGCCATTGCCTAAAGCCCCCCAAAATATGGCAGGGAAAGTGTGCATGTTGAAGAGAGATCAAGCCCAACACATTAGTCATGGTTATATCAATGTCTTAAAACAAGAACCACAAATACATACTGTAAGCATGAGACTTCCAACAGGACATATGGTTGAAACTCAAGAGGTTAGCACAAGGGAGCTTGAAACCCCAGTTCTGGAACAGGACTCCTGAATCTGTGTCCCCTGGGGCACCCCTGCACTGACCCCAGGCACAGCAGGGACTGAGGTACTGGGCATCCCTCTCTACACCTGCAGGAATCCTGCTCTGGGCAGGAGGAAGGACATTTTCTTTCAAGCACTTCTCAGACTCTGCAAAGATGTCCTTCATGCTTCCCTTTAGTTAAGGTTATTGATGTGGTGCATTCAGCTGAAGCCACTAAAGCAGAGGGAAAATAGCTGTCAACACTTTGTCCCAACCTTCACAGATTTTGTCACGTGTTGCAAAAGTTCCCTCTTGAGAAGCAGAGCTTGCAACAGCAGAGTTTGCCACATGAAGGAAATCAGGCTCTGGTGAAAAAATGCTTCCCAGTCATGACTTCCAACCCCAGTTGTGCAAGCCACACACCAACATATTAATTACCCTAATCAACAAGATCCTGCTTAAAGGACTTAAATCAGTTCCTAGTCACATTAACTTCACTACTTCAGCATCCAGCCAGGCAAAATAAAAACAGACCATCCTGCATGCACAGAGATTCTTATGCCCCATGGAAAAAAAAAAAAAATGAAGATTTATGTATCTATACAAAATCAGTGGGGCTTCTGCTTTGGGATTTGTTGTGTGCAAGTCAGCATGTAACTGGACGCAGGCTCTGAAACTGTGCTGCTGAGTTTGTGCAATGCTTTACCAATTCACTCTCTTGTTTCTTGAATATTCAAAGACTGTTTTCATACACAGGAAAACTAGAAGCCTTGAATCTAGAAGGAATCTAGCCTTGAAGGAAAAGCATTAATGCAAAAGGTGGTTTTGCACCTGTAAGGGTATAAAAGAGTTAATAAAATTTGAGGTAAAACCACAAATCTTTAACCTTTCCTTCCACAGTAGAAAAAGTGCCAGTTTATTTTAATGCCAGTGAGATAAGAGACAGCTCCATAAAAAGTGATATCATATTGACAGAAAGAGATCAGCCTATACTGAATTAAAGCTAACATTGTTAGAGTTTTACCAAATCTGTTGCTCTTCCAACCTTGTCAATAAGATGACCCAGTCTTACTGATTCATCAGTGGGACCGAGAAGCTCAGCCACATGTTTCACAGGTGACAGATAATAATTTCCTACACCTTGTGTCAGTGTCTGCATCTAAGAACCAGCACAGTGCTACCACCTACCTATGGGAAGGACAGCAAGTTCCACTCATGAGGAAACTGTAAGAGCAAGGCACTACTGTCCTTCATTATTTCTGCAGTGTGCTGTCAACAGGCAGACAATATGCATTCATTCGACTTCCCAGATGAAACCCATACAGTTTAAGGAAATCCTTTGTAGCTTTTAGTACTCACACAAATCAGTATTGAGGTGCTGGGATTTCTATTTTGCTGCAGGAGGCAAAGCTCCCTCACCCTTAGCTCCTGTAGGTTTTAGATTCCTAAAAAAACCCAAAACCCTCATGCCAAAACCAGAGGCAGGTATTCAGCCCCATGGACATGTGGCCTACCACAGTTACATAAAGAGGCTGGCAGAACAAAAATTCCCATTTACACTTCATTTTTTCCTGTATACCTCTTTCAATTCTATTGCCAGATGCACAGAATTGCATTTTTCCTGTTCCACTTTAGTCAGGAACATTTTCCATGAAGTTTCATTTACTACCAGGAATCACCATTGTAACAGAAATAGATGTATTACCAACATGCCACAATCCATACACTTTTAAAATAACCTTTTCCCTTGAAACGTCTCAACTCCATCTCATGAGTGAAATACAAGTCAACAACAATCTGATGCTGGTGTAACCTGTATGCCTGAATCCTACCAGTTTGTTATCTATTTAACCAGTGACTCATTCTTTTCCTCAGAAATAATTGTCCAGTCAAGATTAGCAGAGCCCAGGTACTTTTCACCTTCACCATATTATTGTTCACTCTGCAAGTTTTACCTTTAAAATACCATGCCAAAAAGAATACCTACATAATGACAGAAGAGAAAAAGAATTACAATATTTTGTGCCAGGGTAGGATACCTCCACGGATTTGAAGAACTAAAATAATACTGAGTGGGACCTGTTCAAAAAGTGATACAGGAGAACTTAGATATCCTCCCAACCCTGAATGGTGCATGACCTTTTGTTTCATTGCATTTTGACCTCCAAGAGTCTTTGAGATCATAAGCTACCAAACAGAAGGACTGTGCAATCTGATAGCTACTTGTTAAAACAAATAAAACTGGGAAGTTGAGACAGGGGCCAAATCAGCAGAAGGCAGACAAAAATGCCATTGCTCTCAAGTGTTGAGGAAACTGAGGGCTGGACAGATATGATGTCACAGCAATGATATTTATAGGAATTATGGGCAGAGATAGGGCTTGCAGTGTTTGCAGCAAACCAGATGATATGCAAAACATGAGGTGGGAGAGGAAAGAGCATTGGCAAGAACGACACCAGTGTTGGAGCCTGTGGAAGCAAATGCAGCTACAGAGGTAATCTGAAATGTGGCTGAGGATGCTGCTCCTGCCAAGGGCAAACATTTTTACAGTGATGACACTTAGCTGAAGGAAGTTGAGACAGAGACACCAGTTCATCTGCTCAGTGCAGGCAGAGATGGCTTTGATGAGAGAGTTGTGACACACCGTGGCTTCCTCCCCCATTTGATTTAGTGCTGTGACACAATTTGGAGCTGGGGTGGGAGAGAGGCCCCTAATGAGATTCCACTCTGAAGCACCACTGCGGTAATAAAATCAAACAAGCTATTAGCAAGATTCCCTCCCCTTCAGTTTCCATTACCTCTCCATTTGGCTTTGCTTCGTATAGAAGACTAGAAGTCATTTGAGACTTCCTAAAAATAAATTGTCCTTCCTTCTTTAACAAAATTTTACAGTATAGAGTACTTCTTTTTATTTTCCTTCCATGACAGTAGAAACTCCCATAATTAATTAGAGGCAATGAGAAATTCCCAACAGCTGAAGCAGCATGAGAATCCTACCTGCTACCCAGGTCTGTCACACCACAGACACTTAGTACCTCAGGCAGTCTGGTCACCTGGAGACCTGGAGAACTGTCCCTGGAGAAGGTCACCTCATCCTTGCCATAAAGTTCAACCACACGTCTGCAATGCCAGGCTCAGGGAGGGTCTCTGAAGTACTTGATGCTGATTTTCAGAATGCTCGCTGCTAAATGAATTTTATCCTTCCCACTGCTAGGTGCTACCTTGTATCAGCCACCAGTTCCAAGCAGTTCAAACACTTTCCTACATATAGCTCTTTAGGTGTCACCCAGATAAAGCACTGCTACAACTGTTAAGCATCTTCAGTTCTCTGCAGTTGAGTAAGATCCTCAAATACCAGCAAGCAGCTGAGTCAAGATGGGACACATCCAAGGAAAAGAGACAAGTTATGAGGGGTAAAGCACAAATGATTCCCCAGCTGGTACTGGTGAAGCACAATCTGGTATGTTTGCTCTAGGAACCTTTCATATAATACAAAGAACTGCACAGGCAGCCATGGTAAATGGTTTTTAGACAAGAGAGAAGACACCCCTACCCACTTGAGAAGTGGTAGAGTGCTGCCTGCTTAAGCTCCTCCTGCAGTGACAGTGGACTACGATGCTGTCCTTCACTGCCTGTTCTACTTCCCATTACACTGATGCCCACCACTGAACAGCTAGGGTGTTGCATGTCACTACCTTTTGGTGGTGAGTAAATTACAGGTACTTCTCCTTCCTGACTAAGTGCACCGTCCCACAAGACTGCTGATGCAGCAGGATGCTGAGGACAGGCAATAGAGAGGTGTTAAAAGCCAGCTGAGGAGGGCAGCATCCACAATGTGGCCCCATGAGGACAGGTACCTCTGCAAAACAGCCAAAATACTAGGGCATCTGCCTTCCTCATGGTGGTGGTAGAGGTATTTCATACATGAGTCCAAGGCAAAATGTTCAGAGCCACCTCTGACACATGATGCTGCTGGAAACTAGACTCTGTCCTTAGATTAAACTCCTCAGCAACTTTCCTTAAAGGCGCCTAGAGTTCCTCTCTTTTGTTTTT
Source organism: Heliangelus exortis (assembly GCF_036169615.1). Lineage (NCBI taxonomy): Eukaryota > Metazoa > Chordata > Aves > Apodiformes > Trochilidae > Heliangelus > Heliangelus exortis. Next base: position 50,458,430 of record NC_092423.1, on the reverse strand, counting down.
TAAGCAAAGACCAGGAAAAGAGTGGGAAAGTTCAGAGTCCTCCCTGTAGACCACAGATAAGTGGGTATAGCAATAACATTTAAAAGGCCCACTGAAACACATCCAAAAATGTGTTTCCGCCATCCAGCACCCTGGATGGTGGAAACAGGACTTTGGAGAGCAAGAGCACACTGGATTGATAATTTCAAACTGCAAGCTTTCAAACAGCTAAACCACCCCATTCTGAAGGGGTAGCATGGGGCACTGGAAGTGTGCTGAAACGTAGCCTATTGCTATTCCCATAGACTGCCTGTGTGAGCACGCATCTTCTCCCATCAATTAATCTGATTTGACAGAATGAAAGCTTCAAGCGTTATTACAAGTTCTATAATTAGTATGATTACAATACATTCGTATGTCTGTCCACGCATAAATAATCCTGAATATCTTTCATTCTCCTACCACTAATGCCTCCAACCAAAACTGCAGCAGAGTATTTGTCTTTGCTTTTGCTATTGAATGTCTGAGTTTGGAGCTCTGAACTTCAGTTAAAGCAAACATTGTGATGAGTCTGCCAGTATCATATTCCAAAATATCATGCTAATACTATATACAAACAGTTTTTAAAACACTGACATTTCTGCTAATTCCGCTAGTGCCAAAAATAATATGGCATAAATAAGATTTTGCTCAATCTTTATCCTAGCAGGAATTAAGTTTCTTGCTCATTTTCAGTTAAGAACAATCTTTTTTTGTTGTTCTGTTTTGTTTTGCTTGGGAGGGCCTTAGAAGGAGGGAGAAGGGTACCAGTCCGATCACTGAATTGCCTTTATCCTATTTATTCTTCATGTTGAAATACAAGAGAGTGATTAGGAAATATTTAGACATTTTCAGCTGACCTGCATGCATTTTTGAAAATAGTCAGAATTACAGCACTCTCTCATGAGGAAAACAGAACCTCAGGTTGAACTCTTAGAAAGGTAACCATTGTGCTAAGTGGATGAAGAGTTAATAAAAAATTCATGAGTCTCAGAAAGTGAATAAATGAGACAATATATCTAATAGCATAATTAACTCTGCCGCACTTCACTACAAAATAGATGGTAGAGAACAGAATTATTTGTATGTAAATCAGCTTTTAGCTGCTGAAAAAGCATTAATATTCACTTAAATATTAAGCATTTTCAACAGCAAGAAACTGGCATCAAAGCACAGATGACTCTGTTCCTTTTAGTCAAGAACATTATACAGTCCTAAGCCTAGTGAATCTGCTCTAAAAAGCCACAGTTCAACCACACATTATTTCTATACACTTGTGAGCATCTAGACTTACACTGGTATGACTTAGGTACATTGGTTTAAGATTTTTGTTGTAATTGCACTTTCTAGTTTTATTAAACTAGATTGAGTACTTCTCAAACTGTAGTTCACGAGTGAAATTTAATCTTTTTTTCCTGCCTAAGATTAGATTTTAGGGCTTGATGGTAACTGACCTAGGCCACAGTTGAGAAACCATTATTACAGACATAAGTGAGGGCTGGAAGACAGGGGAAGGCAAAGGTTAAAGCCAGCCAAAGAGTAGCAATCTATTGGACTGGTAACTGCCTTTAATTACATTCAATCACTCAGTTCCCTCAGGGCTCGGGAACTGTGATTTCTACTGCATCCAGTAATTATGGATAGTTTTAGTTTCTCTGTCCAGAAGCAGCACAGATGCAGCTGACTCAGGGGAATGCTCCACTTCCAAAAAGCTTCAAAACCAGCAAGATATACATATATATTTATATATATATATATATACATATAAAGATAAGTATATTTAGACCACTGTTGTATTCCATGCATCCTAAACAATGTGTTCAGTCTGTCACCAGGACTAGGCATACTATGGGAAACTTCAAGCAGGAGGATTAGGGGAAGGCAAATACCAGCTTTTCATCTAAGAAAATAAACCAAGTAAAATTACAAAAGTGACAGTAAAATCCTCAGTATAATTAAAAAATGTAACTGATGAAGTAGATGGAAAAGCTGCTGTTCATTTAAACTTTCACTGAGTGAGGTGAATGAAGCTGACACTTTTGACTAAAAGCTTTGATGATTGGTAAGAAATTTTCTGTCAGATAGTATCAACTAATATTGCCACTAAGCCAAGTGCAAACTTCTTTTGTGGTCTTTGCTCATTTTCTATGAAGGCAGATTTAAGAAAACTTGAAGCAACCTTCTTCAACTTGGGAGGCTTACCAAAATGAGAAAATTTCCATCCTGGTGACACTTTAAGTTATTACTGAAACCGTGGCACTGCAGTGCTCCATAAAAATCTCTATTGCACTCACCCAGAGCACTGCAGCTTTGACAAAAGCACTATCACTCTTGCAGGGCATTTTAAAAAGTCCTTTTTAATTTAATGACCTTCACAGCCCCAGAAGGGCTTAAAACTTATACTACTATACATGACAGTTTAGAAAGGATGCATGAGAGAGTAGTGATGGTTAAAGGAACGGGAGCTTTATAAAATATTTTGCAAAAAAGAATGAGGAGAGCTTAAAAACTCAGCTATGAAAAGTCTTGGCGAAAGCATGTAAGATGTGATTAGTCCAAGCAACTAATTACTTTAAAGAGACATCTAATTAGACGATTAAACAAGAACTGGTTTTCTAGTCTTTACCTTTTCACCAGCTACCATCCACTGAGATTGAAGTAGACCATTTTGATGACCTAAACTCTCTACAATCTTTCTTCCAGAGTTTCCTGCTCCAGATCATCCTTCATATCTTCAGATGCAAAGATATTGAATAGATACTAAAGTTTATTCAAGACAAAAACAAAGTTGTCCCAAAGGGTTTTTTAATCATTACTTACATGTTTGAGAAATGTGGAAGGTTTTTCACTTTTCTGTCTCTCATACACAAGTTATGTTTTATTACACAGGCCAATGCTGCCCCCTGTACCATGGAAGCTCTACATTTGCTCCTATAATAGATTTATAGACATTACAAAGAATGAAGACAGAATTATTGTGCATTATGTGTTATCCCTTCTGGAGTCAGGAAATAAATGTATAACTATCACAAAATATCTGCATATTTTATCAATGTAATGAATTTTATCAATGTAAAAGAGTCTGAGAGTGGTTTATAAACCAGAACTCGACTTTCTCCCACGGTTACATCTGTCCACCTGCTGAACAGAGGGAAGATTCACAGTTGGTTTTTTTAGGACTATCACTGCTTTTTGATGCCTGGGAACCCAAGTGCTATTCTTTTCCTTCCCCTTATCTGCTGTCTGCTATGGGAGACAAATAGCCACATCTGATCACTCCACTTGCCTTTGCCAACAGAAGTAGCCAAGTCAGGGCTATTTAATCAACCAACTCTGGCAGACTGCAGTCCACGTGACATATGTTTGCTTTGAGACCCTTCCTCCCCATATACCCCAATTAAAATAATATTTCCCATATCTTTCCTGGGATAATATGCATTGGACATATGTGCATGCAGAAAGTGGAAACAAAATGCAAAACCACACTGCTCTGAAGCCAAGGAGTCCATCATTGTGAGAGATGTGGTAGAAGCTTGTTATCTGATCTCAGCAGTGTGCCAGACATCAGAGCTCAGAGGAAAGAGTAATTAAAGGAAAGGGAAGCTGAATAAAAAGCAACATCTATTTATCACATTGGATCATGGCTGATTAACCTGATCTCTTTCTTCCTGAATCCATTTCCTTTGATCATAGAAATGTGGTAGATCCAACACACTTGGAGTTCACGAAGGTCTCAGTTTCAGTGTTTTGGGGAAAAAAAGGCACTCGGATAAGGCAATTGCAATGTGAGCTGGACCATGAATAAAAGCAAGACAAGGCTATAGGGCAAATTTGCCTTCACAGGATTCTCCACTGCTAGAGCTGGCCTATCTTCCTTACTTGGCCTTCCTCATGCAAACCCTGCAGGAGCAGCTGCTTCAAAAAAGCAAAGAGAGGGCTGAAAAGGATAGCAATTGTCTTCTGTAGTTTTCAGAAGTAAACACCAGGAAAAACAAAACAAAACAAAGAAAAAAAATCAAACAAAAGAAAAACAAACGACCAAACTTTTTAAAGAACAGTCTTGCTGCAAGAGCAAATGAGAACAAAGCGGCCCTGAAAACAACTTCGAGGCTGGAAGATTTCCAAGAATGAAAAGACTGAGCCTCTGGAAAAGCATCCCAGCTGGTTTCAGCATGAATGAAAAACTCCATCTCACTTTTTTGAAGATGAAGGTTCCCCAGCTTATGCAAGGGTTATACACAATACAACAGCCTAAACCCAGTGACCTATGCTGAGTCCTGTGCCCTGCAGATATTCCTGCCTCTACACAGACATGTCTTGGGCTGTTATCCACAGGAAGGACTACCAAGCCATTCTCCAGAGAAATATAAAAAAAAAAAAAACAAAACAGGTTTCCACAGGGAGGACAAGAAGCAAGAAATTAGAATATTGTTATTCAGTAAATATGGCTCTTTATTTCACGAGAGAGGCTGCTCCAAAGGTTTAAAAGGTGTTCCTCAAACCCACCCTTTTCTCAGCTCCGCTGGCTGAGCTCCCTTGAACAGCTTAAGGGCTCTGGTGCCTCCTCCCTTCTCTTAAATCATCTTGTGTTAGAAAGAGGAAATGACTGCCCTCAAAACCTGAGGTACCTTTTCCTTGTGAAAAAAAAAAAAAAAAGCTGAAGAGGTATTTTAATAATAAAGACAACTATAATCAAGTAACTTTGGAATCAAGAAGCTATTATACTATCATCCTTTAGAAAAAATTTCTTTGCCAAAGCACTGCATCTTAATATGACCCACAAAGACCAAAGAACAATCCATTAGATTCCTTCATGCCTGAATGTTTTCTTCTTGCCTACTACCTTGATTTTTAAAACATTTGCTCAGCAGCTATCACTTCAGTCATCAGTAAATACTTGATTTTTATGTATGAAGCTGCCGCCACTGTAATAACTCAGTCCTAAGCACTTCCTAAAAGGATTATTATTGCTTTTGGATTCCCATGGCTTGAAATGTTTATCTAGTCTCAAATTACCATTTTTCTGTATGTCACTTTTGCCCATCTGCACAGAAACTAAAATTATAGCTGTGTGCACACATACGTGTGTGTGTTTGAGTGCAAGCGTGAGACCAGCTACACAAGTGCTAACGTAAAAAAGGCAAGTACTAGAGGTTGAAAAAGAATCAGTATAAAGAGTTCACAGCCAGCCTTAAGCAACTCCATTGCATGCCAACAATCTAAGAAAACCTCAACTATGCAATTATATCAATTTCCATACTGCACCACATAGACCCTGCACTGCGCACTGAGGAACTCTTAAGAGGTTTCCATCTCTTTTCATATTAGCCTGCTCACCTCAGTAACTGAAGCAGATAAGGTCTGTAGTAGTACAATGCCTGGAAATGGAGCCTTACTATAAGGATTTGGTTTCATTTCCACACATTCACACAGTTAGATGTGATACTGATATCAGTAAGGAGGAAAGGTGGAAATGGCATTTCTTTTGCATGCAGCATCCCATTTTCATTCCCGTTCCCTCTGCCATGAGGCCATTTTGTCTGCAGCACTGGTATGACAGTGGTATTATTCTCCTCTATTTTGCTCAAATGGGCTTTGTGTTGATATTTTTTAGCTAAATGTGACTTCTGGACACGGTATTGGGAGCATATGACATATGGACTCTGAAAATGCTGCATTTTAATGATAAGTGATAAATATGCTGCCATAAGGGAACTGACACCCCTGAGTATATCAGGGTGATTTGGGGTCTGTTATGCCAATAAAACAGTGCTTAGACTTGGCTGTACTGGAAAAACACAAAATATTATTAAACCACTTTGCGGATCTTGGCAGCAACTGGATCCAGCATAGGCTTCATGCTGAATGAAATCTCAGCCTATTCGTAAGTGTTGAACATTCTGTGCAGTATTAAAAAATCTTAATTCATAATTAAATTGTCCTAATCCATCTAAAGCCCAATGAATGTATTGCAAACCTATGAAGGGGCTCAGACATGCAGTTGGTGTCATTTATCACTCATTTCAAAGCAGTGCCTTCTTTCTTTCATGGCACTGATTTATAGCTATCCAAAGGCTCCTAGAAGTCATTTCTTGTCTTTAAGTTTAGCCAGAAAAATGCAAAAATTCCCCTTTTTACTAGTTCTGACGTGATTCAATCAGCTCCACACTCCATTATAATGTGTCCTGAAATGGATGCAGCAAAAGAGTCTCAGCAATTCTAACCCACGCAACCTGACAAACTCTGACTCATGCTTTTAATCAGAGTGAAGAAACAACATTTTGCTGCAACATTTCATTTTGCAAGGGTGCTAAGAGGAAAGGAGGAAGGGGAAGGCTTTTTCTGCTTTCATTTGGAAACAGGTTACATAAGCTCACAGAGAACAAATACTGTACAAATAATTATTAGAACTGATGGTATCTGCTGCTCTGATTTATTCTGAGATTAGCGACTGAGTAAACTGTAGAGATCAAAAGTTATGGCTTAAAGACAGGAAGGGAAAGAAAGAAGGGAAGCACAAAGCAGTTTGTGAACCCAAAATAATAAATGGTAGGACATGCCACACCTCACACCAAAAAGCCTTCCCAGTTTCTGCAGGAACATGGGACAATAAATAAATTTTTTTGTTTATTTGCAAACATTCCAGTAACTAGTTCAAAAAATATAATGTACAAATTTTCAGTTAAGTCTTAAACAATAACATTTGCCTGTGTAATTTCTCAACATAGATTTGACTGCATTTTCACATGCCAGTGCAAGAGTGCTATCAAAAATTTGGTCCATTGGTCTGGACTGGTCTGGATTGGTCTGGTTATTTCCTTGTGTTGGGCCAAATAAACAGGTGTTTTGCCTGTACATGAAGGGGCTTTAGATTGTAACAAGGGACCCAGTTTTGTAAGCTGTAAGTACCGTCTGACTTTAATTACAGAGTTATATTGATACAAAAGAAGGCAACAAAATTATTTAACTTAATCTTTGGTTTACCCTTTGCAGTTTTTTGTGTACTAGTTTTAATCCTACTTCTCAGCTAAGATAGATCATTTTAGGGCACGGACAGCTCTTGGAGAAATTCCATTCTCCTCTAATCGTATTGAAGAGCAATAAAAACAACCCCATTTAAACATCAACTCCAAAGGCCTATTGCCTTTCATCTCCTGAAGAATTTCAGCATGTGGTCAGGAAAAGGGACAGCTGTGTGCTCAAATCACAGCTCCTGCTCCTCTGTTGGGTCAGTTCCACCACTACTACAACAAAGTTTTGCTTACAGCATGGGGATTCAGCTGACTCACATAGCTGACAGGCTCAGCAGCTGTTTTGCAACTGGGAAAATCTTTTCTGGTATTCTTGCATCAAAAGAGGGGGAGTTTTGAGGTTCAGAGGTAATACCTTGCAGATGTGCCCCCTCTCTCCCTAGGACAACCCTCCCCAGCAGCAAATTTTGAAGACAAACCCATACTAGGGTATTAGACTGCCTTACATCTGTGAGATAGTTAAATTTCACCCCTGAAGTACTTTAGGCCTATTGTTTTGTGTTTTGGGTTTTTTTTGTTGGTTTTGTTTTGTTTGTTTTTTTTTCAAATGGGCACACTGGAGACAGGTATGAAAATTCAGTGCTATCAAAGCAAAATCTCCTGGGGCTGTAAATAATTATATGAACAACAAAGCATGCAGGACATTTTACTTGCTGCTCTGATTGGAATAAAACCTAAGACTCCTACAAGCCACATCTTCGTCCATTGAAGTCTTGTTTACAGCAAAAAAACTGAGTACTCCTTTTACAATGTTTTTAATGCATTCCAAACTAGAGCTGAGAAACTGCAGTGCATTTGTTGAGTTTTCAAATGAACCATACAGTAGCAGACTGCAAGTGCTGTTTCACCAGTTTTAACCCTCTTTGGGTCTCCCAGTTCTCTCATCAAACGAATAGAATGGTTTGGTTTGGAAGGAACCTGTGAAGGTCACTTAGTTCCAGCCCCTCAACAGTCAAGCTAGGACATATTCAATTAATCAGGTTGCTCCAAGTCCCATACGACCTGATCTTGAATGTTAAAAAAAAAAAAAAAAAACAAAAAAGAACCACATTATGCCTTGTCCTACCACTGCAAGCCCTAGTAAAAAGCCTGTTCCCATCTTTCTTTGAAGCTCACTTTAAGTAGTGAAAGGCTGCAATAAGGTCTCCCCAGAGCCTTCTCTTCTACAGCTTGAACAACTCCAATTCTCTCAGCCTATCTTCACAGGAAAGTTGTTTCATCCCTCCGGTCATCTTTGTGGCCCTCTCCTGGACATGCTCCAACATGTCCATCTCTTTCCTGTGCTAGGGACTCCACAGCTGGATGCACACTTTTTGATGCAGCCCAGGACACAGTTGGCTTTCTGGACAAATCTTGTAATATTCTATGAAGTCTTACTTTAACAGAATGACAGCCTCGAATTATATACTGGAAAATCTGAAAATAATACCTAGGAGCTCAAAGGAAAAGCAAGCCTGCCTGCATGTGTCTATAAACAAGTTTCCATCTCCCTGAAGTCTATTTGAAGTAGAACATGCAAAATTGTTTCCTGTTTAGGGACCAGTGAAGTGACTTAGTGGCTTCACACAATGGCACACAGCAGCAGTCACCAACTTTATAAAAAAGCCTTTCTCTGGAAACACTTACCCATTAGGGACCCTAGAATTACCCTTGTAGGTAAGAGTCCACTGAGTGCATTTCATTTCCAAATGCCAGTAGCTGACACAGTTGGCTCAGTTGATAGAAAGGCTTCTCCTGCTGCTAGACAACTAAGCGCACACTTGAGATCCATACAGTGTCCAAACAGACAAATCTGCTCAGGAAATGTATAAACTTTTTACTCCAAAGATACTTGCAGTACCTCAGGGGAACTTGATTCAGAGTTGCTCTCATCAGCAGCAATGCTGAGTAAAACTGGTGTTAATACTCATCATACCCTAAGCTGAACAGTTGTCTACTTGAGCCCATTGCTTCCGGATGTGGGGAGTCTCTTTAGAAACATGAAGCATTTCTCTTCCAAAAATTGAATGAATCTCCTTTAGGGCAGGAAGACCAGGCTCCATGAATCCATTGGAAGAAGTCACATGCCTGCATCCCAAGCAGGATGCCTACCCTGTACTGTTCTCTCGTTGCCAGATTCTCTCGGGTGTTTTTTTCACTAGCAGTATAATATGGAGTTCTTAAGTACTAAATTACAGAACATCACTTTCCCCGGGAACATAAAAAGGCACAGAAAAAACCTATTGAATAATTCCTATTCAGAACCAAATAAAACAGGAATGTTTTGATAAACCACCCATATCACCACAGTACTAAAATAATACTTAAGGCTTCCTGTCCCTACTGATCTTCTTATCCAGGAAGATTCCACTTGTGAATCAGTGACACGTGCAGCCAGCAGAATCATATATACACCCAAAGTATAAATGAAGTAACATAGCAGAACTGTGGCACATCTCAACACACGTGCTTTGAACAAGGGGTAATAAAAATAACTGACAACAAGCAGGAACAACAGAAAAGTGACACATGCAGACTGGACACTAGTTAGGGATTAATAAATTGTTCATAAAGGAAAGGACAAATAAAAACTAGCTGTAAGCCCAGCTCATGAAGCAAACATTTGGACAAACGGATGGGAATTATTGATTATTTTTTTCTCTTATCTTCTTTAATTGAAGAAGGAATGAGTTCAAGTCAATTTCAAGCTGTGGTTGCAAGACCACCACCCCCAGCAAACTATCAGCACAGCCAGTAGCTGGCCATCACCCTTGTGATACCTTGAAAGGGGGCTACAAAGCCCTAGCTAAAAGGGCCAAAAAACCTATTCTGAGTGGCAGTTCTGTACGGTCTCCTAAATGTATGACTTGGTTGCTACTAGTATGGATGTGTTAAAAATGCTGATTACACAGATATAACTTTAGAGCTTTCAAAGGTAATGGCTACCCTGGGTCTATCAAGCAGTTTCTGACCTAAGCATTTGGCTTTTGTTCTCACTTTTGCAGTATGCAACTACAATCTCACAAGATGAGGCTCTACATACACTGAAAAAATCCACTGTCACTTGCAAAGACTTCTGGCTGAGAAAACTGTTTGTGCTCATGCATTAACTCACCTCATTTACTTAACTGGTGGTAGTCAAGCCAATCAAAATACTCATACACTTCTACATATGGTAGGATAAGGCACTCAAACTCATCGTCTCACACGTGTATGCCCTTCACCAAAGCACCTATAATAGTCATATATTTTAAATAGATAAATGAAAAAAACAGCAGCAGAATAAACCATGCAAACAAGTTTTATTATAGGAAATTAGCATCACCCAACTGAAAGCTCAGCTCAGAAAGAACCAAACCTTCTACAGATTTGAGTAATTAGATGCCTTTAATGTTTAGGACAGGTGACACACACAAACTTTGTGAAAGCAAGAAAATTGGCATTGAGGATATTATTTTTACTTTTTAAGATATCAGAAATGTGTCACAAATATCAGCAGCCCCTTCAGAGAAAAAGGATCACACCTGCTGCTGGTCACCATTTACAGTGATATACGTTAATGCAAGACTTCACTGCAAGACTGCAATAAAGACATGAACAGGTGGCTTTTAAGTATTCCTCTCCAGTTACCATAGATAATTCCATGTTGTCCCATCAGACCACAGCACTCCCAAGAAAAGTACTGTCATGGACCTTTGGTCAAAAATCATCCATTTGAAGCACTGAGGAAAGCAATTGGATATGAAATCAGCAATCAGCAGGTCTCCAGCTTTCAAGGTCACATTGGGCTCGAGTTCCTAGAGGAACTAGAGGAACTTTTTTACTTCAAAAAGTACTCCAATCCTAAGTCAAGTGTAGCACCCTCGAAAGGCCAGCTACAAAAACAAAGTCAAAATTAAAGATTTTACATTCACAAATAGCCCCAGCAGAAGGCTGGCATTCACAGTGGTAACCATTCTAGCAGACCCCTATTTCATGAAGTTCTACAGTTATCACATGGTCTAATGGATGGGCTAAATATCAGGACTTTCCTAAATTCCATGAGTAGACACACGGTAGAGACTACCCTGTCTGTTTAATTCTAAAGGGAAACTTAAAGAAACCAGGTGTAGTAGTTGAAATTCAGAGCTGTCCTTAAAGAGTTTCTATCCTCTGCTCCAAGCAAGGAAGTTGCAGAATTTATAAACCTCAAACATCATTTACAATTCCAGGTGAAATACATTGCTGTTAAAAAAGCAAAATGACAGCAAGATCTGAAAAAGGGTGAAATTATGCCACATGGAATTAATCAGGATATTATTTTCAATGTAACCCCTGATCCTGAGAATGATGTTCATCACTATATTTAACCATGTCCATGTTCATTAATTCAATTATTTCAAGTGTTTGGATGATCAGGACTCTCAACTCCACTGTTAGACTGACCACATCAGGGGAATAAGTGGTCTTTTCATGCAGTGTGGCATGGGGAAAGAGCAATGCAATGATGCCACCTGAATCCCTTGAGACACTCAAGCAAATGTGGAACAATATCAGTTTGAGTCAGGAAAAAAAAAACAGAATTCAGAGACAAAATGGAAACCAAATAAATTAACAAGTCCCCACCTCTTCCTCTGTAAATATGTATTTCCTTTACTGCTTGTTTCCTTTTCTTTTTTTCTTAAAGAGAGGAAAACTTAATATTCTATGCAATATTCCCGCCTGTTTTGGCAAATAGACAAAGATCTGCAAAGAGCAATATTGGCCTCTCACACTTTTCTATCAAAAAAAGGTACCACAGTGTCTGTGCAACTGTGTATATGTCATTACCAAAAGCCTGGGGGAAGGGCTCCATGGGGCTTTGTAATCTGCAGGTAAGGACTGGTCCCATCTCACCAGAGAGGAAAGAAGCAGTCCCTCCATGAGGATGGCAGCTCATGGGGGCAGAGCAGCATCCATAGCTCCCATCTGGTCCCTGGCCCTTCAGAATAACCTCAGAGGAAGGACCACAACCTGCAGCACACCAGCGTTTTCCCCCACCACAACCCTGGGGAGGAGACAGGGAAGAGAGATAAGTGTGAAACCGAAGCACAAACTCACCCTGATTTTTCTCCCTCCCTATTTCCAGATGAGCACAGGGCTGCAAGGCAGAGATGAGGCAGATGAATGCCAAGAAGAGTGGAGGCAAAGCAAATGGGGCCACAATAGAGATTACAACTGGTATGGGGAATGGGAAGGACGCACAGCCAGCATTCACCCTTTGTAGTCACATCAAGCCTTGAGTTTAAAGTCCCAGAGTTGGGGTGATATTGGTAGATCACCCACCACCCACGGGACATCAAGCAGGGAGAAGCAAAAAAAACATGCAGGAAAATTTACACTTTTTCCTGAAGCACATAAAACAGAGTAAATTTTTTAAATGGATGCAAAAGTAATGTTCCTGTGAACAGCCTGTGGATCCCAGAGTGTGAACAGCTGGATCTTGGTATTACAGAGAAAAGAGCTGGAATGGTACAAGCATGAAAAGATTAAAGGATGTAGAGTATGCAGGGATAGCAAAAAGGAACACTGCACGCTTTTACTCAGATATGTGGATTTCTTTTATTTAGAGTGGCAACATTTTTTACAGCTCGCAAGCTATTCTCACTGCATAATATCACTTAAATGAAATTAAACTGTTTGAGGAATAATCTATATAAAGATTTTGACATACTGAAGTATTTGGAGGCAGAGCAGTAACGGAGGATGGAGATGCAATAAAGGAAAAGGTTCTTCATGGACAAAGGATATTCATAAAGGAGACATTTTAGTGGTAGTTCGCTCAATAGTATCCAAATATAAAGAAAATAAGTCAAAAATCTTTTATCCTTTTATTTTGAAGAGCTTTGAGTATTGCTCAACATCATTCTGGCCAGCACCATCTCCAAGTAAAGTTACAAATCATATTTCCTACTTCACATTTATTTATTAATTCCCCATTAACACCCACTTGTAACTGTACTTTGCAAGCAACAGGAATAACGTTGGGCAAAGGTTGCTCATAAGAAATCATGTCTTTGTCCAGATACCTGGATTTCTCTGCTGCCTTGCTATGTCTTATTACAGCCAAATATAGGTTTGTTACATTCTTCCAAAAGAGGTGCACATTACAGACAAAAAAAAAAAACCAAAACCACCTTATGCTATGTTGATGGGTGGCAGAAGTGCAAAATTTAGATGAGAGCTGCTCATCCAAGAGAACAGAGCACAATTCTGTCCACAAGTCTCCAGGGCTTTGATACCTGCAGGTACCACATAGTCCTCATCATGTATAGTGTTCATATCATGTAGAGGACAATATGAAGACAAATAATGAACCTTAATGAAGGTGAAGAATAATTGCCTGGGAAGTTACTGATGAATGCAATGTGAAGGAAAAGGTTTTTCTGCGTTAAAAGATACACTAATGATCATTGCACAGAGATAATGAAAAATAAGAGAGGACAGTTCTGTCGTGCCTCCATATAGAAAATCAATATTACACATTAAGTAAAGGGTTCCTCTTAAGGTAAGGTTCATGGGCCCTTGAAGAATTTCAAGGTCCCTGCAACCCTGGAGGCCCAGCAGAACTGAGATGATCTAAAAGTTCCCATCTTCATAGTTTTCTCCTACTGTCAAAATGGTAACTAGTATTGTTTGTACTCAAAATAAAAAGAGGAGAGAGTTCCTACCTGTGTGAGCTTCCATTAAAATCTGTAGTTATATAGATTTATTTCTTCTTCCTGAACGTTGATGGTAACTTGTTCAAAGGGAACCCAGCTAACAGAAGTGCTTTCAAAACAGCATTTTTACTATGGATCCTTTTATATGTACAGTGTAAGTAACAGTGTGCATCATGTCTCAAAAGTACAGAAGAGGAATGAGAACAACTTTTATATCTCTCTAAAATTTTAAATTGTGAAGGAGAATTTTATGTATTCACTGAAGGCAGAATGTACACCCCCAGGAGTGCAGCTACCAGTGCATGCCAGATTATTAGACAAAAAAAATCAACAAGAATAACAGAGTGGAGAATTTCTGGAAAAATAAATAAATAAATGCTAGAGAACATAGTTCCTTGCTCCACCACACATCAAACAAGGAGCCTAAACCAAAATTCATCTTAAATGACCCCTTTACACATCCAGCAATTGCATCCAAAGACTGAGAGCAGACAAAGTGAAGAAGGGAAAAAAAAAAAAAAAAAAAAAAAAGTCTAGTGACTTTTCCAACAAAAAGAATCCAGAAAAAGGGGAAGAACCTGCATTAGTCCCAACTGGCTTCAGGTACTGCAGTGCCAAATTTAGGATTTAATCATCCTATGCTGCATGGATAGTCAGCAGTGGAAGATCTTAAGATGGGCTGAATTTATCCTTGACATATGCAGCTGCCTTTTTTGAGATAGAGCAAAAAATAACTGAAGATTAATCTGAATCCAAATCTTTGAGCCTGTAGCTTTATTCAGAGTGTTAAAATGTGGGGAGAGACTAGCCTTGATTCCTTCCTGTCTGTCCAGTGGGATAAATCATACAGATTAAAATTCCACTTAGAGGTAAATTAAGGTTTTGGCAGGATTAAATGCCTGTCAAAAATTGGTTACAGTCACCCTGATCCTGGCCATACACAAGGACTGTGTTCATCGAATGCTTTTGTACACTATGGGTTTTACCCAAAATGTACAAAATGGGTTTTACCAGGGACAGCAGTATCGTTATCCTGTGTTCTGTGCCTTTTATCCAACCACTCAGCAGCCAGAGCATCTACTCACAGTGTGTGAGACTCAAGATACTTTATAACTTGACAGAGGGTCGGAAGCATTTCAGTCCAACATGACCTGCGTGGGCAAAGCCGTGGCTGAGTCACAGAACTTGGTGAGATCTGTCCCCAGGCACTCACTCTTAATAAGCAAATCAAAACAAGGTGTCTATATCTACTTTCATTTATATTTTTCAGACTTCTCCTGAGTTTTAGAGGATCCTTATTCACAGAAAAATGGGCATTTACAAGATTTCTTTTTTTTCATGTGTCTAGCAAACATGAAAAGACTGAGAGTTTCTTTGAAAAAATGGGAGATATCTTGGTAAGACAAGAAATGCCATTTGGGTCAGGCAAGTGGCCCATCTCCCACCAAATGGGTAACATCCACCAGTGGCAATAAGAGATAGTGTTAGGGACAGCACATGGATCTGGGTACTTCCTACAGGCCACTCTCCTTGTAATTTCCCCACATAGTCTTTGTAATGATAGGGATGTGGAGCCCATAACCCTGCCTTTTGCCTCTCACTTCTCTTCACAGACCTGTTCCATGAGAACCACTTTTGTACCTGCTTGTATTACCTGTCTCCACAACCTCCTGTAGAAACAAATTTGAGAATTTTATTACCTATTGAGGTCAAAAATACTCCTAAACTGACTAGCTGCTAGTTTCAGTGTTTCCTCATTCTGGAATTCCTGAATTTGGTGAAGATCAGCTCTGCATTCACAGTATTCCTTTAATGATACTATACACCTTACTCATATCCCCTCACAGTTTTCTGCTCTCCAAACCTGAGGTCTTGCCTTTTCATCTGCCCTTGTAGAGCAGATGGTCCAGCCCTTGCATAATTTTGGTTGTATGCATATACACAGATACACACAAATATATTTAAGCCCACTACATCTTTCTTGAGATACAGGGACCAGAACTGCACAAAGAGCTCAAGATGTGGACATACCAAAGTCTTAAACAGTGGCAAAATTATGCCTTCTGGTCTTGTCCCCTGTATCCTTTCTGATCATGAACAGTATTTTCCTGGATTATATGGCTGCATCTGCACTTTAAGCCAACAATTGCAGATACCTGTCAACAATGACTCCAAGATCCCTCTGCTAAGCAGTAAACATCCTTGTGACACTCAGCATGATCCCAACTTGTTTCAGACTGTTTTTCCCTGCATACACAACTTCACAGTTGGTTGCACAGAATCTCACCTGCACTTTTTTGCCTGCTCACTGTTCAGTGGAATACTTCTGGAGCACATTGCTCTTGGGTGGCACTTGACTATCACAATCATCTGCAGACTTTGAGACTTTACTCTGCAACACCTGCTCAGGATCTTGAATTCATGTCGATGAACTGAATTCATCTAACTGACCTAAAAATCATTTTAAAAAATTATTTTATTTTCACCTCTGATGAGTTAAAAGTGTATTTCTTCATTCCTAGAACCACTTTGATTATTGTGTAACACTACTGTGTGGATATGACCTTGGTCTATTAAACAGTTATCCTGTGTTTTGGAAAGAGAAAGCACTTCAGTTGCTACAGTGACTTCTGTTTCATAAGTTTTACATTTAAGCATGCTCCTTCAAACTTTTTCTAGGTTGAGATAGTTTCTCTTTGTGGCCTCTCTCCCTCATCGCTTGAACTTACGATCTTTGCTTCCTTCCAACCATTTCTTCTCCCAACAACACAATTGTATTAAGTGCACTTATGTTCTCCCTCATGCCACATCTCAATGCAACCTCAGTTCAACGAAATCGGTTAAGAAAGTGAGGTGAATTTTGGTGGAAAACCAAAGAAACGTAATTTCTCTGTAGAGCTCTAAGTTGATATACTACAAAACCACAAAAACTGTGGGTGATTCAAGTGACAGATGTAGAAGATACAAAAACGGATCTTGCTTCCATTAAATTCAGAAGAATATATTTACTTTAATCAGACTGAGACCTCTTTGCAGAGGTACATTAGAACAAAGAATAAGTAGAAAAGTTTTCTTCTTTTACTTAGCCTGTCCAAAATAATACACTTTACTGTAACATTCAATGCAATAATGTGATACCATGCTGCTATTTGGTCTTGAAAATATCACAGAATCATAGAATAGTTTTGGCAAGAAGTGACCTTAAAGATCACCTAGTTCCAGCCTTTCACTAGACCAGGTTGGGAAGGGACACCCTCCACTAGACCAGGTTGCTCAAAGCCCCATCCAACCTGGCCTTGAACATTTCCAGAGAAGTGGCATCCACAACTTCCCTGAGCAACCTGTTCCAGAGTCTCATCACTCTCACACTGAAGAATTTCTTCCTCATATCTAATCCAAATCTACACTCTTTTAGCTTAAAACTATTAATCCTTGTCCTATCACTACATAACCTTCCAAGGACACCCTCCTCAGCTTTCCTGTCATCTCCCCTCAGGTCCTAGAAGGCCACTATAAGATCTCCCCAGAGCCTTCTCTTCTCCAGGCTGAATAACCCCAACTTTCTCTGCCTGTCTTCACAGGAAAGGTGCTCGAGTCCCCTAGGCAGCCCTCCTCTGGATTTAATCCAACAGCTACATCTTCTTCTTATGTTGAGGACCCCAGAACTGGACACAGGACTACAGGTCTCTCTCAAGTTTGGGTGACAATTTTTCAGAAAAATAAAAATTAAAAAAATTAGCTATAGTCAGATTACAAAATAAGCAGAGAGAATTTTTTTTTTAATGGTAAACGTCTGCTGCTAAGACTATCTAGAACTAGCAATATTAGAAGTGCAAAAAGTAAACCTGGATCACAAAAATATTGCAAGATTTGACCCACAAAGATTTCTATGCATTTGCTGGCCTGCAAAGTTCTGGGATCAGTAAAGTCCAAGGTGCTTTCTGGGAAAAGGAGCAACAAGTACTCTTTAGCTTAAAACCTCTCACTTTGTATCTTGCTAAGCATCAATATTCTGGTTAGCTGAACAGATTTATGGTTTTGTTCTGCTGAGACATCAACACTCTAACAGTACAAGCACCTTTAGACCTCTCTCTGCACAGTCTTGTCTTCATCTGTATTTGCCTGATGACAGATGATGATAAGGCTGAGTTGTCTCTCTCAGATAGCCACTAGAGATCATTCCTTCCCTTGCAGCATGTCTGAATGAATTGGTGTTACTTAGTGCCCTATCAATCCAATCTTATTTTTTTAAATAAGAAAGTATGTATCCACATATTTATAGTCTTAATGTGAATTAAAGTTGCAGACTTTAAGATTTAGGTCTTTTTAAATTCAGAAAGACACTTTTCTCAAATAAAGAAAAACTAGCACTATATACAACAAGGTCCCCTGGAAGGAATAAAGCCGAAAATCTGACTCAAAGCAAATATGCCAGTGTCTGTTATTTGAGAATCTGGTCCACATTCAGTAATTAAGCCAAATTAAATATGTTGCCTATCATTCAGCTAAAACCTTCCTTTATTTTATACGCAAAAATAGAATTGATCTTGGAAAACAAATACTGATAAATTCCTGGAGCTCTTACTGAGTGTGTTGGAGGATTGTGCTGGCCTTGGCAGACAAATTCCATACCACTGTTCTTGCTGCCTTGTCTCTAGGCCTTCCCAGTTCTTACCCTCTCTTTTTAAACAAAGATGTGTAATTGCCCACCTTCTTCTGCCCTTGAAAGGGCAGGGAGGGCAGCTGATACTCTTCTGATTGAAGCACTCTCAGAGCAGAAAGCACTGCAAGTCCCATAACACTGCTAGCAGTAACCAGGTAGGCAGGAATGCATCAGTGTTGATCAACAATCCCATGCAGTCAAAAGTTTCCCCTTCCTACAGCTTCATATTAAAGGAGACTGGTTCAAACCTATTCTCCATCAGGGTGTCCTCTTCCACAGAACGCCAAGAAGCAGCATGAACATAACTTGTCCTACTCTGTTTCCAAAGAGTTAGGTCATCTGTAATTTTGGACCACTTTATCTACAAAGTGAAGTTGTTTTCCAAAGGGTTTTATCAGCAAGCTGGGAACATGCACAAAATGTCTGTCCTTTCACTCTATATCTGTACAAGATTCAAGTGGTGTCAGTGAAAAGAGCTTTCAGCAGCCTCTTTGCAAGTGTCTACAACAAAGACAGTTTCTCTGATGTTTCAAGAATATTTCACCATTCTTTTCCCTTCTTACCTCTTTATCCACCAGTGAATTGTTAGTGTAGTACTATGTGCACACAGGTGTGCATGTTTACAAAGATAACAGTATAGGCTATTAATTTTGTATTTAACATGTCAAGCCTATCAGGTGTTTTTAGATAGCAGATGGAGAAGCTATCCTGGATATTTTTATTTGCAGTGACAAAAGAATGTTAAATTTTGGAATTTTCTTACAAGGACAAAAAAAAAAAAAAGAGAGAGAGACACACAAGAGAACCCAGGAGAACCAGAATAAAAGCTAAGTATTTTAACTCAGATAGCAGAAATCCCAGGCTACAAAATGTCTATTTTCACAATGCTTACTCTTTGCCAAAGTTGAAGTGACAGCTAATACAAAAAGGACCTGGCGACAATAGAAAATTTTTCAATAAAATTATTATTTACTCATAGGTGAGTCTTGTTAATGGCTGGAATAATACACGAAGTGGCTTTCCTGTAAAAAGGACTCATCTCACACCTTGTAAAATGCTGGAGGCTTAGAAAAACTGGCTTAAGTTCACAAAGCTGAATTCATAATTTTTAGTGTTGTGGTTCATTGCCAAAACCAGGAGGCAGTTTGAGACGAGGCCTCTTCTTGGTTTGGTGCCTCATTCTATCAAACAATATATTGGAAATACGTTGGTTTTGTAGTAGAAGAGGAAAGTAAAGTAATGAGAGTGCAAAATATGAAAAGGGAATTAACACCAGCTTTACTTCAGAGAGCAAATGGTATTTCAGAAGTTAGGAGCACAAGTTCCATGATCCTGAATACTTCTGATTCATTTTCATCAAGGTTTCTGTTGCATTGCACCCAGTTGCCTAGCATAAAATTCAGAAATTAAAGAAAAAATGTTTTCCATTCTAAAAAGATACCTCATTTCTCCTGACCCAATGGCAAAATTCAGTAAGTTCTCACAGTTTAAATGAAGCAAAATTAGAGAGCAATTTAGAATATATAAAGCAGAAAATCCACATTCCAGTAAATGAAAGATAAGCCTGTAAAATGATGTGTTAAAATGCAAATGCCTTTGAAATATATTCTTACAGCATTTGCACTCATGTCTCCATGGGTCATGTAGCTGCTCTTGTAGAACAAAATCATCACGAAAAGATCCCACACAGCTCTCCATTCACTGTTTCCAGATTTCAGGAACAACTTTCTAGGTCAGCTTGCTTCCATTCCTTGAAGCGATGACAAAACTTAAAAAGATTCCACTGTGCATTCAGAATAAAAAAAAAAGTTACCCACCAACCCTGACAGTAACAGGAATATTATTTTTATTACTATTTCTCTTAACATAGCATCCAGGAATGTCACTGATACCCCAGGACATTGTTATCTGCTGTGCAAATGCAGAACAAGAGAATCTCAGACACTTTAAGGTAACATGGTCCTACAAAGCAGAGTATTACCTTTTGTGCATGGCTCACTGGCACACATGAAAGCAGACCCCACACTTCCAAACACCTAAGTTATTTTCCTCCAACACAACCATGCTTACTCACAGCAAGCACCCACCTGCTGTGCCTCACCTTCCAAGCACTTTAGCAAAATGTGCTTGAGGCCAGCAATACTTTCCATCAACAATGTAACTCCACAAACCTTTCCTATCCACTAGGAACCTGTCAAGTTTTCTGACATGCCCCAAGTCATACTTGGTGGCTCACCTCAAATTCCAGAGAAAGAAGCAGATGAACACTTCCTCCAATGATTTTTACACAGAGCAGTAACTCCGTCTTGATGAATACTGTATGATGGAACATGCTTTATTTCAACTTCAGAAGGATATTGTGTATTTCATTCCTTCCCAGATTTTTTGGGGATGGTAGGAAGGACTTTAGCCCATGCTATTTAGTTGTCATGGTAAAAGGGGTAAATAAGAAAACTGATTGCTAAAAGATTATTATTCTTCTGGTTTTTCCAAAGTAGCAAAGGGAACACTACATATCATGCACTCAGCACTGTACAAACTAATGTCAGCCTTTCGTTGAAGGTTTGGAATTTTTATTTTTTTTAACAGGAGGGTCTGAAGCATCCACAGCTTGTAGTTAATTAAGGGTTTTGCAATGCTGCATCTCCAAGCCCAACCTAAGAGCTGTCTCAGGGATGGCTCAGCAAAATGCTTACTAGATTATGAGCTGGAGAGCATCCCTCATCCACTTGAATGGGGCAGTACATCTGTAGGGACAGCCCTCTCCAACACCCTGAGATACACGACAGAATTAATTTTTACTAACTAGGTTAATGTTCACAATGAAAATACTAATTGCCATTAATTTTGCTTTCATTTGCCTGCCATCTGTATTTTAAAAACAAATTCAGTTGTCAAGAAGTGTAAACTAAGGCAGCTTTGAAAACACAGCCCAAATACCAAACTATAAATTCAGGAATACATTTTCCTTTGTCTCTTGTGCTACATCAGTGTCACAGCTCAGCCAGTCTAGCATTTTACTGAGCTTTTTCACCTCCTGAACCTAGCATTGTTCTGTCAGATTTGCTTATAGTTGACTTGCCTCCTCAGCACTCTATAGCATCATAGTAATCAGACAGCACTCTGAAGGACTTGAGTACAGCTGCTCTGACAATTATTCTCCAGAACAGAAGATGCAGGAAGGACTATAGTATTTCTACAGCTATCTCTAACACCAAGGGATAGCAGCTAACTTTTTCATCTTGCACAGATTTTTTTTAACTTTCTGCTGTTATTAAAATTAAGCAATCTGTTCACAAACTGGGGAGAGAGCAGCCCAGTATAGAGATCACACCATCATCTGGTTACTCGCTGAGAGTCCTCCGTGTACTCTTCCAAACTAAGGTAAGCCCTGCCTTTAAGGAGCTTGCAACAGAAAAAAAACCTGTGATGAACTTAGCAGGGCTACCTGTGTGTCAGAGGACCACCAGGTGCAAAGGGGAAGAAGGCCAAAGGACAGTGTAATATAAAGGGCACTTTATTAATAGTTTTTACATGAGTAAAATAGTTTTTACATGAGTAAGCTCCTTATGTGGCAAGCCTAAGCATCACATCTATAACTCAATACCAAGGTATGAATGGAGTAGTAGTAGCCTATTACTGCCTTACTCTTTACTCTTTCCAGGGCTGCTTGTAACTAAAAGGTTATCTGACTCCACAAGCCTCTATGACTCCCTGGCACTGGCTTACATCTGGGGTTACTGGTTACATTAGCAGGTCCCAGATCATGACTGCACTACAGTAGTTTGACCTGCTATTTAGTAAATGACAGTATTGAAGCCTTTGAAAAATATTCTCAAATATTTTTTGGTAAATCAAAAAAAAAAAAAAAAAAAAAAGCTACACAAATTTTTTAATCACCCAAAAATCACTCAAAAGACACCTAAGAATCAATGCTAGAGAAACCAAAATTAATTTTTAAAAGAATAATAGTGTATCCCGTTTACTGATATGATTATCCAGAATAGTGCCTCAGACAGTGTTCAGGGAATGGAGCATGAAGAAATATGTTATAATAGCATTGACAAAAAAAAGTTACAAAAAGCCATAAAAGAGAGCGTATGAACCCATAAAAAAGATCAGGTTTCAGCTTGCTACAAGTCAGACATAGATAACTATTTCACTTTCAACAAAACTTACTTTGCAAAACATTTTATACAGAAGACACCAGAAACAAAAATAATTAAGAGACTCAGAATTGAGCCCAGACTTATCGTTCCCCTTTTGTAAATTTTAGAAACATCTATTTTTAGCCCTTGTGGGTGTAAAAATTGTTATACAAGATGCACTGAGAAGCAATTTCTTTACTTACTGGAAAAAGGGGCTGTATTTACAGATTTCAGCCCTGGTGCAGTCCATCAGAGGTGTCAGAAAGTTGTATAGAATGAATTAGATTTTCATTACCACTTTTAAATGCTATAAGGTTATGTGTGTTTCTCATGGAGCAAGTCTCTTTCAAGAGCTCTGCCTCCAGCCCCTGTCTTCGACCCGTTTTTCATTAGGTACTTTCAGGATTCATCCTTAAGAAAGACAATGGCCGAGAGTGAAAATTTACAAAAAGGGGTTAATTTTTCAGTGTAAACAAAATAAATTACCTAGGAGGAACATGAAACATTAAAACAGAAAGCAATGTAAGTGCAACAACATTTTAAAAGTTTCAAAATTGCCTGGTTCTTTTCAGATGCTTTTTCTACTGAGCAGGACAAGGAAAGGTCCTTTTTGCTGATGCCTGCTCAACACCTCTAAGGTCTGAAGAGCTGTGGGAGTCGCCAAAACTCTGCAAGAATCAAACTAAAGTAAATGTCATCACTCTCTGTCGTGCATCTTTTTGAATTCCTACCAAAAATTTCAACCATACTATGAGAAAACAGTGGTCTCTGGCATCAGACCTTTATGGTACAAGTTCTGGAGAGACATTAAAAACACAGAGAAGCCAAAACCACTGTAAATCTATCTAACCCTACGTGGCACAAGGGGTGAATGCTGACTTTCAATGATGACCAGCACAGGCAGGTTTCACTGCAGTGCCACAAATTTCCAATTTCTTTTTCGGTAAAGCAATGTTCCTGGAATAAAATGACCTGTAAGCTCTCTCCTGCCACTCTTCAGCTCCCTCAATTAATGCACAGCTGCTGAAAAGCAGCCTTGGTTATGTCAGTGTACTGACATAGAAGATCTAGATGTTTCAAGGGGCAAATACAGACCTAAATATCTTTAAGTATGCAGACATCAGTGGGTAGTAAGAGCTTCAGGAAACAACACAGCTCCTACTGGAATTCCTGGATCATAATTAACTCTCACTTCCCAGGGGGGTGGCTTGTGGAGTCTAATCTTACAAATAGAAAACTAGGTGGGAGTGTAAATTCACAGTATAAATAGGCTGCTTTAGAAACCAGAGTGAGTGAGAACAATATGAATGGTACATTAAATTTGCATTAATCAGTCTTGTCTCAAGAAATAAAACTGAACTCTTGAAGACAGCCTGCTGGTGTCCCAAGTTCAGAAACTCCATCTGAGATGTGGCACATGTGGGACCGTGCCCATTTGCATCCACATTTTGTTTTCAGGAGTTGGGACTAAAAAGCTGTTTTAGTGCCACACTTCAACATCACTCCAACCCATCCTGCCAAGGAAGCAGTGCCAAAGCCATCCTGCTAAATTCACAGCGACCATGGTGGGTGGTAGCAGCTCCCAAAACCTTTCTTACCCCAGCTGTCCTTTCCCTCAGCCTGGCTCATCATGATCCTATCATTCTTTAACTTCATTTCCAGCCCAGTTCAATGCTCCAGGCTAATCACAAGTGACAGATGGAAGCTGCAATACATCTCCAGCTCCAGCTCACTAAATAAGATGACCTGTATTTCCTGCAGTAATCAGATATTGCTGGAAGTTACCTCTGCCTCATCTAAACCAGGGCTGGCAAAAAGACTTCTATCATCATGGAGGGGATTTTATTTGCTTCTTTCCAAGTTTTGTTTCAAATCAGGAGTACTCATATTTCATCATTTTACAAGAGTATGAAATACTCTGCATCTACTTTCAGGAAGAAGCAAATGTGAAGAATTAGAGGAAGAAAGTGATTTTCAATAAGAAGGAATTATTAGCAGATAGTCTTGCCATTTCAGTAGATTTTTTTTTTTTTCTACGGAAGATCAAGATCAGTTGCCAAAGGTTATGAAAGTTTTGCTCAGTTTGAAAACAAATGGGAGGAATTCATAATGGAAATGAGTCTAGAGATTGCAAACCAAGGAAGGAAAGGGTGCTATTACCCATGCTTTCTCCTTGCTGCCTTTCAACCTTGCTGCTGGGGAGCCAGCTGCTTATTCTATGTGGTAGGGAAGACCTGTTTTCTGTTTGTCCTTCCTTACTTCACAGAGGGATTTGATGGAAGTCTAGGACCTTGAGGGAGTGCTCATGCCTTCGGTGACTACCACCGTAGCTGACATTGCACCTCTTTTTTCCCTCAGCCTCTCCCATTTTGGTTCTTCTGCTTTGTGAGAAATACTTGAATAAACCTTGAAACAGGGCCCAAAAGGCAGGTGGCTCCATCCCAGGGATGTGTCCCAATCGCCAGCATAAGGACTTAATCTCCTCTGTCTTACTGCAGGCTGTTACCTGGCTGCTTTGGCAAATCTGGGCACAGAGAAAGAGAATGGGGAGGAGAAGCAATGGAGCTGGGTAAGGAGATGGGGGAGAATCAGATGATTTTATAATTTATGAAATGCTTGCTTGCTTTTTGCTTTTTCTAGTGCATATTTTCCCGAACAGTCTGATGAGATTCAAAACCAGATCTGCAAATAGCTTAAGACTGCCAAAGTCTGCATCTAAGGGCAGGTTGTTCACCCCAAAAAACATGTTCATTCTTCATCCTGAACTTTAATCCCAGCTCTGACATAAAGTCCCCATATGGCCTTCTTTAATCATATGGGCATCTTTAAGGAAACAAGTGCAGATGGACACTTTCACAAGTGGTGGTAAAAAGGCACTGCATTCATTTAAATGGATTTTATCATTTTCCTCAGTTTCCTTGATCATCAAGGAAGCCAAACTGTACTTTCAGTACTATAAAGCAAAGTACAGACTGCTCTTGCCACTTTACCAATGAGTTTATAACAGATGCCTTGGTGAAATTCAATTTCTTTCTTTATCAAAAAAAAGGTAGCTTTCCCACAAATGTATTGTACCAGTAATCATCTTTGATTTGATACACTTCTTGAAGCAATCATTTTCTCATAAATTCTGAGATAGCTTCAGTTCTGTGTCACTTCATAGTTACATGAGATATGATTCAGCAGTCCTAAGCGTCTTCTAATCTGTTACATGACAAGTAGACAGAAAAGAGGGATTGTATTTTTTAACATCATGTACAATGAAATATATATAATATAGCAGAAATTAAATATTTCGGAAAAAAATTTATCTAATACCAACTTTAAGCAGCTACAAAAAAGGACACAGGACAAAGCCACGGCACACAGGAATTTGCAGACTGTTGTCTGCAAACAAAACTCTCTCTTGTTTACATTCCTGAAACTTTTGGAAATGAAATTTAGACATGACTCAGATGGCAACCTAATATCCCTCAGTGTCCTACCTACCACTATCTTCAGCCTGAGTATTTTTTTTCTCTCTCTCTTCCTCCTGCAATTCCCATCATCCCATGTCCCTCCTTGCAAGACTCTGGTCACTTTTTGAAGTGAGAGATTATATTGTCAATGGTACTACAAATTCCAAGTAGATTGTGTAACAGATCTCAACCAAACAAAGGTTGTAAATCTAGGTATTTGGGTGCAGACACAGTTGCCTAAGCTTCAGGCAGATTCCTTTGAAAACAAACTCCAAATCCCATCCCAGTATATGCTGTGGAGGTGCTGACAGTTAGCAAGCTATTTTTCATTATTTGCCAAGTTAATAAGCTTTGAAGCTTAAAATGCACCCAACATGGCCCCAGGGCTGTAATGTCACTAAGTTTTGGACAGACAGATGATTTGCCATGGGGTGTTAGTGCTGCACCAGTCCCTTGCCCTCAGTAAAGGTAGTGGTAGGTAAATGCATTAAAATTGTGAAAGCAAGCCTGTTTCTTTTGAACAGCATCAGGCCTACAGCATCCAAGGATAGCTACTTCCAATGAGGAAGCAAAACAAACTTCTGTAATGCAACCACACCGTACTAACTTGGAACATCTGCCATTGCTTCAGGTACAATGGAAATGTAACCCAGGCTCTGTCTTTGGTTTTCATCCTCTTTCCCTGGAGAAACTTATGATGTTTAAGCTCTCTCCTGCACAAGGATCTCCTGCTATCTTCCTACTCCTTACACTTTATGCATCCTCTTTCTAGAAAGAGCATGATATTTTGAGGTTGGACTTTTCATAAATTTATACGTCTTACTACCAGGTGAGGGACTCACATCAGCTCTACTGCATGCTGACTCTGGCATCTCTGCTCTAGGACAGTCTCACTACATTTTCCTATCAGTAACTATTTTTGTCAAACAGACATAACTCAAGAAGATGAAGTTTATTCATGTCCTAGAAAGATAGGCCCTTAAATTACAGACACTCTAGGACTTGCCCACTGGAAAGGGACATAATGTCCCAGCACAGCATGACAGCCTTGCACAAATGAATGGGTCTGCCTGAATCTCTGGTCAGGCAAAGTGAACAGCAGTCACACACAGCATTCCCATCTAATCTCCTGAGGTGTTTACATGAGGCTTGCTATGGTGGTATTTGGGTGCCGTTTTCACAAGAGTCTCTCCACTGCCAAAGCACTGTCACTGGAGCAGGAATCAATAAACAAAGCTACAGTTTCATTACAAAAGAAGGAAAAGGTAAGAGACAAGGTACCTCATGAGAAGGGATGTACTAACCAGTCTCCAAGATACCTAACTGAAGACCCTATGCAGATGCCTACAATGAGTGTGTCACAGCGAAAAAAGGAGGCAGAAGAAGGCTGGACTTGCTTATGTATACCCTTGCTACTGAGGATGAAGCAGAACCCCGGGGTTTTTAGCCTTCTACAGATGTTTCTGCTGGTTTAATGCATCCCCCATGGGAGTTCATCTGATGCTGTCAGTGTTGCAGTCTCCTACAGCCTTGCTGTAGGTTCCTTCAGTGGAAAGCAACTGAGGCTTGGGACAAGACTATCAAGTAGTTGTATCTGATACTATGTCTTCAGATTATAATGAACAGGAAGAATAATTGCTTTGTCTCAGCCTTTTAGCTGCTCTGAACTTCATTAAAGGAAGTCAGGAAGGAAGTTGTACCAATGAACTGAAATTTCTGCTCTGCCCTCTGGTTAGTCCCTGTATTTTGAAACTACACAAACATTTCTTTATACATGGCAGCCTATAAGCATTTTTTAATATTGTATTTTAAGCAATCCCAAGCCACAAATTCAAAGCTAGAAACATCAACCCATCTTTGAAATGTCCTCCTGGTTTGTATAAGTACTGAGGAGTCTCAGGCAAACATGTGATACCTCAGACCACATGTTTGTTGTGTTACTGAGGCATGTTGGCTAGGGTGTATGCCAATGAGATAGAACAGATCTGTGTTGTATTATACCAGCGTGAACTCACTGAAGCACACGGAGAAGGCACAGAAAAGGGGGTACATGTGACTGGTTGGTATGTGACCAGCTATACTAGAACCAAGATATGATCTCACTTGTTAGAAAGTAAAGAAACATAATTTTAAAAATGTCCAAGTGTTCCTTTCTTGCATTTTAATCACCATCATACTTATCAAGCTGTAGCACAAGGTATTCTTCAAAATGCAGGCTCTGAGTTTACCAGAGTGTTGTGGAATGTTAGAGAGGTTTGGAGAATGTTGGAGAATATTCCTGAATATTCTCGAAGAGATGGGAGGTACGACCCCTTTACTATGCCCAACCCCATGTTTGGGAGGCCAATTAGATCGGCCCATACTCCGGTGCTACCTGCACCAGGGATTCGCTGTGCTACAGGTAAACACACCGGGTGTCCAATAAAAAGTTATGTTGGTGGCTGGGGTGTGGTCACGGAAGCACTATATAAGCAAAAGTTGCTGTGCAATAAACCAGAAGTTCGTTTATCAACCATATTGGTTGCACGCATTTTCTTTGCCGCTCCCGCACCAGAGTACATGTAGGCAAATGGTATTCTGTACAGTGATCTCAGGAATGGATCCAGAAGCCTTAGGATTCCTCCAGCCATTCTTCCAGAGCTCATGTCCCAAAGACAGAAAACCTATCATTACCACTCTCTGTTAGTATAGCAAGTGACACATAAGGAAAATGATGATGCTAGCTCAGGTATGCAGGATTATTTCTAATTTTAGCAAATTCAGTCTGCCTCTCTGGAAATCAACCCTATAATTTCAATTGAGCACAGTGTTCTTATCTCCTTCTGTTCAGTTATGCTAACATTACAAGGCTATATTTAAGAGAAATGCTATTAACTTAGACTAATCTTTAAACGGAAAGCTTACTTAGCTGTATTTAGGAATAAACTAAGTAATCTACAACCATGTTGTTTTAAAAAGGTACCTTTGATACTCCTAAGTAAAAAACATTATGCATGAAAACATCCTATGTAGGTTTTTTTTAATATAATGATATAATTACTCCAGCCACAGAAAATGTTGAATTGTAGTACTACAAGAAATAGATTCCTGAGTATGACAGGAAGATAAAATATTTTGTTAGGGAATTACTGATGTTTTTATTTGCTTTTTTCCTATTTAATCTAGGGATGACTTTCCACTTTGCCTTTTCTGAGCTAGGATTCCTCTAACAGCTGGTGACCAGACAATCACACTCACTCAGTAAATTATCAAATACCATGGGCCTTTGTTTGCATATCTGTGCTAATCTGGTTTTCACAGCACATCCTTTGGTTCACTTTTAATAAATAAATTCCACAAAGAAAAGAGCAGATGGGAATGAATGTTGCTGTGCTTCTTTACAAACAAAGCAATAGCTCAAGGAGCTTTCGAAGTGATGGTTCTGCCTCTTCTGCTGAACAGAACAGTGTCCTCCTTCATGAGCAATACTGCTAGTTTCACAAACAGGCCCCCTCAAATAAGGTTCTCAGTGTAAGGGTAAAGAATTAAAGCCCAAAATCAGTTTACTGCCAGGCCAGTTCTTGGCCTTGCATTTTCCACAACAGTCAATAGGAAAATGGATTTCTGCACTGCAGTGAGAAAACTACTGATTTTCAGGCAAACTCAACCCCTGGAGCCTGGTGGGTGGTCAGACTTTTTCTAATCTTGAGAACAATTGCAACAAATTCTTTTTTGCTCTCTATTCAAGTAGAGTTTCAGGCGAAGACAGCCCAGTGTAAATCAAGCCTGCACTTTCTTTGGGCAGATGGTATGGAAGAAGAAACAAGAGATGAAATGTAAGCCAAAGTACCACTAAGTTTCTTAACCTAGTAAAAGCAAGATGACCCCATTCTGGAAACAGAAACAGTCTTGTGATAATCAACATGACATCAGAGAGGTCACCATATGCAGAAACAGATCCTTTACCCAATATCTTTTCCCCTGGCACCCACAAATGCTTCCTACACAGGCTCCAGCTGTCTTCTATCACTGAAGCACCTTTTTCTGGGGCAGACTCTGCAGAGTCGGAAGCCTCTATCACCCTACCTTTAACCAAAGGATAAATAAAGGGCCTGAGAAAGTCTACAATGGCTTCATCTTCCTCATCCTCGTCCTCTTTTTCTGAATGAAAATTTTCTACATACAGCTGATAGATGAGTGTGGGAAATCTGTGCCAGGAGCTGGGGCTGGAAGTGGAGACAGGAGTTTGGAGCTGGCAGGCGTGGGAGCCCTGGGAGGGGGCAGGAGAGGGGCTCTGCAGCACAGCGACAGGCTCTGCGGTGAGGGGCTGCCTGACAGGGGGAGGCGTGAAGACACATGAGCTGATGACTCACTGGGCAAGGCTATATTAGTGACTATTAGCACCTCCGAGGAGGAGAGGGGTGGGAAGATTTCCCCTGCGGGAAGCAGTCCGGGAGAGGATGCTGGTGAGACATAGGGTTTGCAGAAGGGCTCGAAGCCAGCAGCAGAGGCTGCTGAGGTAGTGATGAATCAGGCACTTCGAGCAATAGGGGTGAGGGATTTCTATCTTACACCCCCAGGTAACTGCCCACCCATGACCAGGGCTACTTTTCAGGGTGGAGTATGCAGGCAGGATCCTTGCTTCCCCACTTACACTCCCACCCCATGCATAGCACTGTGCCCTGAACTGTTGCCTCCTCCTCCACACACACAATAAGGAGACCCATAAGCCACCTCTCCAGAACGTGCAAGCACAGCAGTATGCTTTGAAACATGTTTCCCATAGAAACATTCCAGACAACGGAGATGCCAAGATCAACAGTGTGATTCTCTGCCTCCAAAGAAGCCGGGTCTGCTGAGACTGTACGCTACACACAGACACAGCTCTTGCCACCAGTCATACCAACACACACTCACCGGGTATTGCGTGTACATAATTTTTTTCACAGAATCAGCCAGGTTGGAAGGGATCTCAGAGATCATCAATTCCAACTCTTGATCCACTACCACTGTGGTTACCAAACCATGAGTGCCACATCAGTCTCTTCTTAAAAACCTCCAGGGATGGAGAATCCACCACCTTCCTGGGCAGCCCATTCCAATACCTGATCACCCTCTCTGTAAAGAATTTCTTCCTAATATCCAACCTAAACCTCCCCTGGCAGAGCTTCAGTCCATTCCTTCTTGTCTTACTGGTAGCTACTTGGGAGAAAGATCGACGCCCCCCAGGCTACACCCTCCTTTCAGGGAGTTGTAGAGAGTGATGAGGTCTCCCCTGAGCCTCCTCTTCTCCAAGCTGAACACGCCCAGCTCCTTCAGCCCTTCCTCACAGGACTTGTGCTGGATCCCTTCACAGTCTCCTTGCTCTTCTCTGGACCTGCTCCAGGACCTTGATATCCTTCCTGAACTGAGGGGCCCAGAACTGGACACAGTACTCAAGGTGTGGCCTCCCCAGGGCTGAGTACAGGGGCAGAATCCCTTCCCTGGACCTGCTGGCCACGCTGTTCCTGATACAGGCCAGGATGCCACTGGCCTTCTTGGCCACCTGGGCACACTTCTGGCTCATGTTCAGCTTCCTGTCAATCCAGACTCCCAGGTCCCTTTCTGCCTGGCTGCTCTCAGCCACTCTGTGCCCAGCCTGGAGCTCCCCATGGGGTTGTTGTGGCCAAAGTGCAGGACCCAGCACTTGGCCTTGTTGAACCTCACCCCATTGGAATCAGCCCAACTCTCCAGGCTGTTCAGATTTGCACTATCAGATCTTTGCCACATGAACTTCAAAACATTGGGCCATTATGGGAGCTGGATCCCTCCCATACCAAGAAATACTGTCTTTTTAAATAAATAATAGTGCTGCTAAAGGGATACAATTACCTCTTACTGATGAATGAATCTTTGTTAATTCTACCCAGCCCTCTTGACTTGTGCTGTGGGTGAATTTTGAGCACTTACAGCCCTTAAACCTTAAAAGGTTTTGGGGTTTTTTTTATCACAAAGCCCCAGTAAAATGCTTCACAGTAACTGTGGACCTTCTTACCATCATATGTGTCTCTTTCTCTAAAGTGGAAAAATAAATCATGCATTTTATTTTCAGATAATGTTATCAAATGCCAGGAGACATTATCTGACACAGAACCCATTAACTGACCCAAGAGTTGCACCCCACATAAGAATAATTTTTTTAACAGACTCAAGACTGACATGCATTTTATAAAAACTACAACATATATTTATACCTATTTTTTAAAAATCCATTTTTCTCTAAACGTGACCAGAGAAAAACTGAAAAAGCTTAATTGCAATAATTTACTCCAGAACTCTCTTGTGGCTCAAGAGGTTCATTCAGAAGTCAAAGAAACTTGCAATGAAACAGCAGCAGAGCTATTTTCATTCTCCATTTCCCAAGAAATAGTACTATGGTTTTGTTTGCAAATATTCACCATTTATGCCAACAAACCAAAAACCCATATTATTTATAACCACCTGCAGTAGGATTTCATTATTTATACATACACCATATATCTTTGCCCCTCTGACTAGACCCCTGGACATGAGGTTTCTCGCAGAGCACAGTATTACTTTGCCTTAGCCCACTTCAAAAGATCATTGTGAGTGACATTTAACCCCATGCTCATGCATATCCCCTTAAGTTCACAAAACATCATTGATATGCTCTACATATCAGTATTCCTAAAGTTGTCCTGTTTATGTAAAACTGATTTTAAACCGAGATGTTACGCAGCCCACAACACAGCTGTTCCATAATTAAATTGGGTACCATAAAATCTGATGTAGAAAGTATTACCAGGTTGCTCAAGGTAAATATTCAGAGATTAAGTTTGTTCTCCTTAGTTTGAAAAACTATTCAATTTAGAGATAACTTCTCAAAGTAATCAAAACCTTGGCAGACGTATTAACAAAAATCAAATCCTTTTGTTTAAAAAACACTAAAAATACTTGAGCTCAGGCTCTGCTAAAACTACCCAATGTACAGGTGCCTAACATGCATCGTATAAAAGAAATTCTATAGATAGAGACCTTGGTTACACACTTTCTTAATGACCTGTATTATTTATCAATATTCACTCACTTGTTCATATAGAGATGTTCATTTGAAGTTTCTTACCTCGTCAGAGCTTATTTTCATTACAGCTTTCCTTGAATGCCACATCACTGTCAACATCAGCTGCTCAACCCCTACCAGTGTCTTTGATTCCCATTGGTACTTGCACAGACAGAGACTGGCATTTCTGAGATAATGCCTTAGCTAAGGCTAATGAGGTGGGTAATACATGAATCTCTACTGCTGCTGCCTCCAAGATGGACTGGTTTCAGAAATCTGCACCTAAGAGGACTCTTCTTTTGAGCTGAGTATTTAACACTCCTTCTCCACATGTACACACCTGACAAATCCAAGCAAATTGCCCCTTAGTGTGTGTTTTGGCTTGGTTGGAGTTTTGTTTGTCTGGTTTTTTGTTTTTCCATAAAAAATTATCAGAAAGTAGTAAATGCCAACACCTCTTCAAGCATGCTTGTGTGGTTTTGTATGGTTTGTAGCCTTGCCTCCAGAAGAAAAACACACACAAAATTTAGCATTGAAAATATTTCATACTATAGAGACAGAGTTTTCTCTTCTGAATCTCACATTATAATTGTTGGAAAGCAAGTTTTCTAGTTGTAAAGTTAGCTGAGGTATTGGGAAAAAATGCTGTATATTATCATTAAGCTAGTATCCACTAGTGCTGTAAATATAAGATTACAAAATACTTATGTGTGTGTTCAATTCAAATTATTACTTATGTATTTCATAGTTGAAGAACCACAGCTCAGTCTGAGGAAACAAGTATACATCTACTCACTCAACTGGGTGTAAGCTTCAATGCAACACACCTTATATTTTCCAGTGTGGTAGATGATAACAGAAATATTAGATTCCAGTGCTCTTTTACCCAGAATGTTATTTTAAGTTACTGCTCTGTGATTAATACAAAGAGTATACTGTGATATGGCTTGGAAGACTGACCATCTTTTATATACCCTTGAGAGTGTGAAGCTTTGTTCATGAAAGAGAAAAATGTGAATCAGCATGGGTAGATTAGAGATTTGTCTCGTTCACACATACCATGAAGTGCTAATAGGTTAATTTGCAACTTGTATTTTTATCCTTACATCTCTATCACTTCTAAGCCAGTTGGGTGAGATCTTTCATTTCTGTAATTCCAACTGTTTTACACTGTTATAGAAATATGGTGTTGAAATAAGCTATACAAAAATTATACATACTCTCTGCTTCTAGTCTACTTTCTTTTTCCCCATAATCAAGTTTTTTTTCAGACACATGAGAAAACAAGCAGGGTAGAAGCACATTGAAGGTCACCTTATTGCTCTTCCAGCAAATTATGTGGCTGTCTGCCTCTGAAAAGGTTTGGTGAGCTGCATCAACATGCAAAGAATCTCACAAGAAGGAGGGGATCTTTGACTGCTCTAATCCTCACTGTCCTGATACTGAGACCTCCAGCACAGAAAAGATCCCTGACAACAAATAAAATCATCAACTAACAAAACGTAAGATGGTTTCCCACAGAAAATTCAGTCCTGCTTTTGCCAAACTGCAGTTAATTTGCTTAGAGAAGACAGTTTCTTAAGCTGTAAATTTGACAACAGAAATGCCATCAAGGAAAAACACCTTGATGCTGATGAGAAAAAAATGAACTATGTTTTCATTTCATTCAGTAGGTTCATTTTTCCATTCAGTAAAATCAGATAACAGGATCTGACTTCTCTTTTATCGGTCTGATACACATTTACTTACTCCTAGCTCACAGTAGACAGAGTAAAATATGGTTTAAGAATTACGTGTTCTCAAAATTCACTTAAAGAGTAGAGGATTTGGGGCACAAATCTGCCACTTGTGACATACCTGCTTCCCCTCTGTATTCAGTCTGAAACAGCTTTTATTGAAATGATCACAAATTAAATGTTGATATTTGGCATCCTTTGTTAAAAACAGGAACCTACCACAGCCTCATCACAGTTCTCTGTTGCCATCTCCCCATTTCTGTAGCTAAATACACCCAGTGTGGCCAAGCAGCTGCATCATCTACTGATCATTAAGAGGCAGAAATGACACAGTGGGTGGATGTCAAGTTTTGTCCATTACTTCACAGTTACTCTTTCTGAATATTTAATTCACGTACTATGCGTTTTGGTAGATGGAATGAGAATCATTCATCTAAATTGGAATGATTAATCTGAGGAACAGTTTACTCTCCTGCAGCTCATATATATAAATATATATATATTTATTCCCTCCCCTCTCCCCCGACCTCATAATACTAAATTTTCCTGGATCACCTTGTTAGCACACATCTATTAATAGCAGACTGTGAACACTCCACCATTAATATCACTCAGTCAAGCATCCTATGCTTGAAAAGTCTCAGAATGACTACAGAAACTTTCTGTTACAGGAACTGAAAACCTTGAAAGATACCTTAATGATGCCAAGATTTCCCAAAGTTGTAAAAAAAAACCAGAAAAGTGGTCCAAATGCTTACATTAATTTGGACTGGCTTCTGTCAGTTGCTCAGATTTCAAAGAAGTTATGCTTGCACATAGATTTTTGTTTAGAGTTATGAATTTCCATCAAAATGCAAAAAAACTTGAAAGTCAAAATTATTTACATTTTCCATATAGAATTGTATGCTTGTAAAAGCTCCACTTTCTAGAAGGTTGTTGACCATAGCCTTCACCTGCAGACTGAACTTGATCCAAGTCATGATCACTGAAGTCAAGAACAGTCTGTATTTTACTCATAATATCTTAAAAAGCCAGTGTAGTAAGTCAAGCACATGGCAAGTAACTTTTTGTGTATCTGACTTCACCCTCCAAGAGGATGAATCAGCTCAGCAGCAATCTCATACTGGTGGCAAAAAATAACAGAGAGCAGTAGGTGCCTTGTAAGTGCTACAAAAACATATATAGCAAGTTGCCTCTATTTGTGTTTTACACCTGACCACAGGTTCTGGCACCTGAAAAAGAGGGAAATGATATTGAGGCTGGACATGTAATACCACCCCCACAAAGTCTTCCAACATCTCTCCTCTTTTGACTGAGAACAATAAATTCAGATTGTTTGGGCTACAATAAAACTATTTCAAATAGCTGAAATGAGAAAAGGTTTGGGCTTTTAATTCTGAGTAAAAAAAAAAAATACATGTCATCCATTAAATATAAACTGACAGGACTTAATTCTTTCAGTCTCAGTGTTTGGTGACTCTTTCTTTGCTTTCTTGAGTAATATCCATGACAAATTTTGGGAAGGGTTCAGAGAGGATTACCCAAAGTGCAGTAAGGGCTCTATCCTGTGCCAGAAGCTTAAAAAGAGAGAGAGAAGGAGAGAGAGAGAGAACTGGGGAAAATGGAAATGACAACTGCAAATCTGCAAGCACCTAAGTGATCAACAAATGCTTGTTGATAGCCTAACATGAGAAGTAAAGCAATCACAGTAAGTTTGCTCCTGCAGAGACAAGGGGAAAATGAGAAATCATCAGTCAGGTGGCATGAGGAAGCCATCACTTCTGCCCAAAATCAAAGTAGAATGGAAACAGGCTGAAGAAAAGGAAATACAGGGAATGACAGTGTAGAAAAAATGCCTCTTCTGCCTTACTTCAGGTGTTCATCTATAAGAAGTGAAGGAAGAAAACGATTTGTATTGTATTCAGAATTTCCTGCTGTTGCATGGGTGCCTGAACTGGCATGACACCTTCCTCCATGCTGGTGTGCTGGA
Source organism: Heliangelus exortis (assembly GCF_036169615.1). NCBI lineage: Eukaryota > Metazoa > Chordata > Aves > Apodiformes > Trochilidae > Heliangelus > Heliangelus exortis. Next base: position 50,421,688 of record NC_092423.1, on the reverse strand, counting down.
AAAAGAAGACTCCACATATTGGTTACTGAATTAAAGAGATGCAAGTACTAAGTTAATAAACTGATCTCCAAATCTCTCCTATTTTGGGGGATAGATAGAAGGTCTGAATCTTCGTCCCTGAATTTATATTCATCTACAGGCTTGGAATCCACTTGACTTTCACTTCAAATTATTCCTGATTTCACTCTTGAGCTGATCAAGAGAGAAACAAAACTCTGTCCCTGTGGTTACTCACAACTAACGATAGAAGGACGGTCACAGTGCATGTTTTTAGGATTTTATCAGTCATTTGACAATACTTCCAGTTAACCACTGGTCAGATAAACACTAAAATTAGACAACTACATAGAGGTCTGCCTTATCAGAGCTATCACTCCTCTGTCATTGGGTCCTCCTGTCCACAGCTTGTGTAGAGCCACAGCAAAAGAGTCCTCTTATCTCCCACTGCATATACATAAGGTGCAGCTACACTCAGCTTGTCACAGACCTGTGCCCACAAAAGAGAAGATGGGAATGACCTTCAGCACTAAAATCTCCTGCCTCTGTGCTCAGAGCAGCATTGGCAGCCCTCTGCCCACAGTGAGGATGAGGCTCTGAAACCCAAATGAGAGATGGGAATTTGCTGCCTCCCAGCATGGACCCTGCCCTGACACCCTCACCTGTTTTAATGGTGATTCCCCTGTAGTAGCACGAGCTAATCATAGCAAAATGGTAATGGCAACAACAAAACATTTGAAGCAAAATTCCTGTGTTCTACATGGAAGTGAAAAATATGTGCTTCCCTCCAAAGGAGTCATTCCCATTTTGACTGTCACAAACGAGGTATCCCAAGGACAGTGTGTAAGAAAGGTCCTTTGCAAAGCTAATTCCTTACATTACCATTCAGTAAGGACTATGACAAACCACTAAACAGGGATGTAAAAATCACCAAAAATATTATTCTCGAAATCATGCATTACCATTTTTCTATGCATTTTTATGCTGTTTTGCAGTATGCATTTTCATATTGTTTTAAGAGTAAGTTTTATTTAATTGGCAATTATTTATCTAATGTTGCTCGTTTCCTACATTATTTTTCGAGACATAAACAAATTCTAATAAAAATGTTTCAAAGTTGAAAGGACACCCACTATAGAAAAAAGTTCCCAAGCCATCTAAGAAACTTCCAGTATTTACTTTCTTTCACAGATATACAACAAAATAATGATTTTCATTGAAATTTTGTTTAACTAAAGTATATTTTCACCTTGTGAAAGCACGTACAACATTATTCTCAGTGCTAACATGCTACTTTCAATTAGCTGTACCTTTATATCCTGTTTAGCAATGAGACATTTACTTATATGCTTCTAAATACGCAGTTGTGTTATTTCATTTTATAGTCTATCCTGCCTGGAAACTAAAGAGCCAGAATTTTTAAAGTTTTATTTTAAGAACATATGACTGAGAACAGTAAAACTGAGAAGACAACATTTTGGGAAAAGCATATGAAGTGAACTCAGGGATCCTCTCTAACCTCATCATTGATTATATTAAGGCTCTCTTGTCAAGGACACTTTGCAGACCAAGGTGGCCACGTGCACCCACCGCCTAGGCTGAAGCAAGGCACTGTTTAATAAGCAGTGATGCTTGAGGTCTGCACAGTTATTAAGCCAAGTAATGTAGAAATGCTCACCAAGACAGGCAGACCGTACTCAGGGGCTGTGGAATAGGAAGCATCCCTCTTGGCACTCAGTTCTTCTGAACTGGAGGGGTCACACAGCATGAACATGGGTGCAGTTGTGCAGCCAGAGCAACAGCCATGGGGGCATCATCTGAAAATTGCACTTATTTGGCCCTTAAAAGGGAGCATTTTGTCTCAGAACCCACCAAAACCAGTTTTTACCTCAATGTGGTCACACAGCAAGCCTGTTTTTTTCACTTTCTCCCCAGAAAACATCTCTTGTTCCAAAAACAAAAAGACAGGGATGGACATTGTTCATGTTATCTGTCTGAAATTTTAAGTGAAGTTAGCTTTTGGTGCTTTGTTACTATTACCTGATTCCCTGAAGTCCCCACAGATGTATGAAAATACTCAGAAGAGAACAAAGAACTGGCTGAGTGATTACCTTTCTCTCCATCTGAATTGCATTCTGTTAGCTAATGTCATTCAGCTTGGTGCCTTAGGCATATACTGGTACAACTTTGCTAAATCAGGTACTCTGATAGAAATGCATGTGTAAAATTGGCAATTTGGTCTCATGTCTGAGGCCATGCCCAGGCCAACAAAACAAAACAAATTCAGGGAACTGTGAAAGCCAGCTACTGAAAGTATTTAACAGGTAGTTCCCAATACAGTTCCTGGGGAGATATGAGTGTCATTAAGATGACTTTACCTCTGACAAAGAAAAATATAATCATACTGTGCACATCAGTAGACACACAAATTCAGCATTTGAAAGTATAATGAGAGAATTCGTTTATTTCCTTTTCTATCACTTTGTCTTATCTCAGTGTCTGGGAAAACACATTAGAAAATTTCCCATGCAGTATTAGGCCAAGTTCTCTATTGAAATCAACACTAGTAGAGAGTGCTGGTTAAAAATAGATGACACCTTAGTTTAGTATCTCTGCAAAGATAACTATTTAAGCAGTATTTTTAAAGACATAGAGAAAGCACAGCAGGACCATCAGAAATGCTTCTGCAGAAGCAACAAGCAGTAGCCTCTGTTACCAGGCTTCCACTCAAGACAGATCACTATTAGGATGACCCTGGAAATGAACTAACGATTTCTAAGGCTACAATCAGTCTCACTAAGACCATTACCCAACTCTTGATGAACTGATGGAAGAGTTTTCACCAGTTTGTTGTGGAAGCTGCCTCTATCGTTTGCACTCCCTCTCCCTTCTTAGAGGAAACTTGTTCAGAGAAATTTAAATAAGATTTGAGGATCTTCATTAGTATCTCATTTAATGAGTTTCTTCTTTCCTATCATCCATATGAGTTGTGAACTCAGTGCTGCTTTCTTTTGACGACTGGGAGATGAAGCTTGCATTTTAATAAACTCCTCTATGGAAGACTCAATTCACAAGTACTCCATTTAAATAGGAAAAGAACTTGAAACATGTTATTCTGGTTTTTTTTCAAACACAGATGAGGAAACTCTCCAGTGAAAAATCCTGGTCATGAATCTGCACTTCAGGCCCCTACTTCTGCTGACGTCAGAGGGAGTTCCATGCAGCAGATGTGTGCAGATGCACCACAAATCTGCAATGCAGATAACAAACCCGCAGTGCAGATCAGACACCAGGATTGTACTCGCAGGGTGATAATTCAGCTGCCATTCCCACCACGGAAACACTGAGGCTAGAGGGGGCCTCTGGAGATGATCTCGTCCGCTCCCCTTGCTCCAGCAGTGACAGCTCCAGCAGGTTGTGCTGGACAGTTTTGAGTCATGTTTTGAATACCTCCAGGGATGGAGACTCCACAACCTGTGTTAATGTCTGACTACCCTTGGAATAAAAAAGGAGGGGGAAAAAAAGTAAAAAAAAAAAGCTTTTCCTCATATTTGAATGGTATTTCCTGTATTTCAGTTTTTGCCCTCTGCCTCTTGTCCTGTCATGGGGAACTAATGAGAAGAACCTGGCCCCATCTTGTGCATTCCCTCCCATCAGGTATTTATATTGACAAGCTCCTTATAAGCCTTCTCTCCTCCAGGCTGAACAGTCCCAGCTCTTTTGGCCTCCCCTATTCCATCAGATGCTGCAGTCTCAGTCATCTTCATGGCCCTTTTGCTGGACTCCTTCCAGCATGCCCCCATCTCTCTTATAACTGGGGAATCCAGAACTGGACCCAGCACCCCACGTGGCCTCACCATGTTGTTGGCCTTCTTTGATGCAATGTCACACTGCTGGCTCATGGTCTAAGCTCATGGTTGTCCCCCAGGGTCCAAGGAACTTCTCAGCAAAGCTGGTGTCCAGCCAGTAAACCCTCAGGATCTATGGGTAGCATGGAGACGTTCCCCACCACAGTGCCAATCTTTGTGCTTTCCCCCACTCCCCCTCTTCCCTGCTTTTATTTTTCATCTACAAATTTATTTTTTCATCTACCCTTGCTGAGGGTGCACTGTGCCCCAACCATCCAGATCATTAATGTTAAACAGCGTGAATTATAGTTGTATAAGCCATGAAAGAACCATGCTGTGGGGAAAAAAAATTATGTCTGTAAAATATTTGGAATTAATTTGCACTTTTAGAAACTCTTCATTAATTATTGTGCAACTGCTTCAAAACGAATGCTAGAGAATGACAAATCTGAGTTTAGCTTCATTTCAATTCATAAAAAAAAATATAAATTCTTTTAAATGAGAGTAATATGACTGATGTTCTACTGCAGCACAAAAGTAAGGAGTCTGTATTCTGTTGATACTAATGAGTAATATAAAAAATTAGGACAGTTTTGCTAGCACAAGAGCTGATATGTCAGGATAACACAGGATAACGTTATATATTATATAATGAATTATAAAGCAAAAGTACACAAACTACTTTTTTTCTGAGAACCAACGCAATGAGCAAATATGTAAGGCTCAAGCAAAAAAAGAAAACCTACATTTCACATCATGGCCTGCCAACACCATCCTCAGATAGCCAGAGTTTGGCTGTATTAGAATCATCACTAATGCAGTGGAGGAAAAAAGTTAACAATTATAGGCTGCACTGATCCAAAGCCTTCAAGCTTCACAGAGTTTTTGTGAAAGCCAGTGGGCATTCCTCAGATGGGAATTTGCTATACGCAGCCCAGACCACTTTGATTAATGTATTATTCCACAGCATGACTCATGACACAGCAAAAACACTCTGCCAAGTTTATCAGATTTATAACATTAATCAACAAATATGCTAATTTCAGTGTGCAGACACTGTTTTGAAATACCAAGCCACATACTCAGCCGCAGTAAATGAGCATCACTCTAGGGAAGTCAACAGTTATTTGCCAATTTTCACCGAAATTGGCCCACTGTATTTACACTACTGCACTCCGTAATTATTTTACACAAGTACTGCTTACATTGCAGAAAATTATATTATAAGCAACTTAAATCAATTTAGGAAGTGAAGAAGCCCTCAAAAAGAGGTACAGTGCCATAAGAGGAATCCAATTTTCTCAACATCTCATCTTCAAAATGGATCTGAACATTACTTTATTATGAATAACACAGCTTGGAATTAGGGCAGACTTAATTATAACTGCTACAAGAAGCTAGTAGGATAATAAGCATCTTTTTGATTCAGGAACAGATACTATTGGTGACAATCACGTGACAAAAAGCAGTCTTGAGGTTATAAGTATCGGGAATAGAAATGTTACGTTTACCTTAGAAACTGAAACTACAGATGCTCACACTGATCTAAATGAGGCTCATGCATCTCATTTAGGAAGAAGGAAAATAAGTTTCTGCAGTCTTCTGTTTGACAACAAATTCTTGTCTTTAAAAAAACAGAACTTCAGGTCCAGTCCATTTTCAACCGAGCTGAGGGAAAAATTGCACTGACAAGGAACTCTTGAGTGCTCACCTGAAAGATGAGACAGATGAAAGGTACATATATAACGGAAGGGATCACTAGACACAAATGGGGACCCCAAGTTGTATTCCTGGATCGATTTCCATATATCAAAATAAAAGCTTTTTTACAAAAAGAAGATAAAAGATTGATTTTTGCCAGAGTAAGAGCAGCAGTGACAGCAAATTTCAACTTTAGGCTTGGTTTCAAAACAACTTGAGTCAATTTATAAAGTTTAGATCAATTTATAAAGTTCAGATGGAAACCAAGTAACACATGATAGTTTTAGCAGTCTTGCTGTGAACATTTCAGCAGATTCAGATCCAAAAATTATTTGAACTAAAAATAAATGTCCCAATCTGCAAACTACAGCTACCATGGCTCTGACATCAGCAAGTGCTGAGTACTCAGATGGATAGTGTGATAATTTCAAAATGTAACCTTCCTATTACATAAAATACTTTCTAGAAATTGCCAGCACGCATCTTAACATGAAGGAAAAAAAACCAAAAAAAAAAAAAAAAAACCTAACAGCCATTAGCAAATTGTGTGGGTAAGGAGTGTTGACAATTTGCAGCAGCTTTACTTACCTAGATGTTGCTATATGTCTGCAAAGTCCCTGGTAGTGACTGAGCTGCAAATTTCTAGCAAAAGAATATTCAGCAAAATATGGAAGTTGCCAAAAATAATTTTGCATGGGGAGGCAAACCAGACAAAACTTTAATCAGAAAAGAGATTCAGAACAGAGATGCACAGAGCAGGAGGTGACTCCCAAGAACCTAGAGCCTGGTATTAATAGCATTACTTTAGGAATCATTAACTGGGTGAATCCTGCAACAGGTATGGGGATATCACTGTGTCCCAGGTAAATGTTTAGTGTAGATTCTGTCTTGTGTTTCATTAAAAAAATTCAAAGCTGTATTTCAATGCTTAAATAGCTAGTATTTTCCCAAGACAGAATAGAGTTTTCTCTCCAGATCTGTCAGATTCAATTAACTGGAGCTAAGTATCCCTTTTTCCTCGTCCATCAAAACTCTTCACATTAAGTAGAAATGCAAAACATTAGTGAAGATTATCATCTTATCCATCAGCCTTCATATTATATTGGGTGTTTTCCTGATTGTTGCTGTTACTCACTTCAAAATATTGCTGAACTTCTACTTTCTGATCTGGTGGTCTCAAAATCAAACCATAGCTTCCCTCCAATCCCTGATTGGATTGGATCTGCAAGATGTTTTACCACATCCTTTAGGAAAACATCACAGTGTAACATACCACTTAACTTCATTGCCATCAGCCAGCCATTTAAAAGCAGATAAAACTGTATAGGAATTTTCTTTGAGTGACTTTTTAATGTTTCTAGCTTATGCACATTCAGGAACTCAAGATAAAGCTTCAGGAATTGATTAGTCAAAGACTTTTATCTCTGCTCATCACAGTCTCTGACTGCCAAGAGTAAGAAAGCCACTGTTCCCTTTTCTCATTGGGAATGAAATACATTCCACGATAGTCTTAATTTAATAACAGGATGAACAACTTAAAGCCCACAGGACATGCACAGACTGCCAGGTTAATAAATCTGTTCCAGAGCATGCATCCCCTCTTCCCAAATGCCCTTCAAGTGCAGACCACAGGCGAGAAGGACAGGCCAGGTGGCTACCAGCCCTCTTCTGGTGCTATTTTGCCTGAAACTCCAGCTTCTCTTCTCAGTTGACATCAGGAAACCCTGGATGCCTCCGTGGGCACAGAAAAACCACACAGGGTGTAAGTGCGTGGCAGGAGAGGAGGAGGTCATGACATACATTCACTTAATCTTCCAGAATAAGGTATGTGATCCACTCTCAAGGGTGATTAGACATGATTTACTGAGTAATAGTCGTGACAAAAATAGCTTTTCTAAGCACCAATTATAGTACCCAAAGCCGCAGCCAAGCTGTGACTGGTTTCTTACACTTATGCTTTACATCTTTCCAACCTTTCCCATAGCAACAAGTTTTGTGATCTGCTGTGTCTCCTACCACTCTTCTTGCTTTGGGCTTTTCCTCCATATGTTGCCCTTCCTGCTTGTGTGGTCACACATGGTGTCTGGTTCACAGCTACACATGTGCTGATGAGCTTGAGGGTATCTTAGCATTGGTCAGCCAGACAGCAGCTCTTGGAAGTCAGCTTTGCTCTCTCCTGTCCATTCCTTCAGCGGGACCCTTTTTTATCCTACCATCAGTTTCCATAAACTAGGTTGGAACTAAGTACCTCTGAGACGTCTACCATTCTGCTAAGTTAATGATCAAGTTCAGCTATGCTTAAGAAGTTAATGGAAAGATATATAATGACTGAGAGCTATACAGCAATTTTCTTAGGAAAAGGAGAGCCACCTCTAGTTCAGAAACCAGGCTAAGAATTATGTCAATGGCAACTGCTAGACATCCCAGTCAGTTATAAGTATGTAAGGCCTATTAATCACTCATGGTAGAGATAACTAAATAGTGCATTATTAAATACCTCTCTAGAAGGATAAAGGCTATGCCTAAATTAATGTATTTTCCTGCATACAACTCCCTACCCTTATACAGTTTCTTCTGTAAACCTGCAAGGAGGACTGGGCCAGCAACTTCACAGTAAGCCAAGAAATTAATGACAGCCCCTGGAACAGCATAACATACACACAAGTGCCACATGGACATTTGAGACTCAAGTGGTTGTACAGGTATACCATGACTGGATTTAAAAATATATCTGCCCTCTGTGTGTGGTGGGTGTCAGCATACCCTGTGTCAAGGACTGGGTGGTCTGTATGCTTACAAAGCCAGAACTGGAAGCTCTGCACAGCTGCTAAACAAATGCTTAGAATTTATTACGGTATAAGAATCAGGTAACACATGTCAGAGAAGTGTGGTCAAGGACAGGCACTGGTCAGTCCTCAAAGCAGGACTTCTTTACTACAAGGACTTTGTCCATGGACCTTCAGCTCACACACTCATTCCCCTTTTGGAAGCGGATTTGTTCCCTGCCTTTCAGAAGGACAGCTCTGTTAGGACACTCACAGTCCATCTGAATTTCTCAGCTGGGGTCTTTCGAAGTATCTGATTTTTACAGGCACAGAATCTCCAGCTTTTCTTGTCATCAATAATACATCTATCTTATGAAGAACAAGAAGACTGTGATATCAAAAAAAAAAAAAAAAGAGAGAAAAGTCCATTTCTCTTTCAACTGCCTGAAGAAATACCTTCCTCCTGGATTTGTGTGGATATATGCAAGTGAGAGAGAATGCAGTCTTTGAACAGTAACCTGTATAAATCTTTCTCCTCTGATCATTCCCCCTCTGACTCATAAATCTCAATCTACTAAGGAATGAGTGCATAGCTCTCACAAAGCATGACATGAACCTAAAAGGGAGACACAATTAGGAGAGAGAAGAGAGACAAATTATGTGGGAGCTATTTCTTAATGAACAGAACACTTCTCACTTCATATTGAGTATCATAATGAGTATCAATAAATAACAGGAATAAGCAACAAGTTCAAATAGAACAGAGATTAATTTTTTTAATGCAAGTAAAGTGCCTTATAATAAGTTTGGACTGAGAAAGACATTGAGAAGAGTGGTTTTCAGAGGCACTGCTTCCATTTTAATGTTTCGTGAGACCTGGATCTGATGTAGATAAACCAACAAGAAATTGCCTTTCATGTTTCCATCCTTGTGAAATTTTTTATATTGGTTTTGTTTTCAAATAAGTTTGGGACAGTGACCCATCTTTCATTTGTGTGTGTGTGTGTGTGTTTTAAAAAAAAAAAAAAAACAAGAGACAATGCAAATTAAAAAATACAATACAGAAATACTGAGTAATGAGAGGAAGGGCATGTTTTATTCTACCCCACAACTAGCCTTCAGCTCCTGTTCTGTCCCCATTGTGGCTCTCCCAAACATTCTCATCTACCTCTTTGATTCTCAGACTCTACAGATGAGCTTGGTTAGCTACAGCCAAACTTTGGTGCTGCCTATAGAGTGTCAAAACATGAGAGGTGATAAAGCTCCTTATGTGAGTGGAGATGGGCTATTGCTATGACTAAGGCCAGGTAGGAGAAAGGAAGGTTCATACCCCTCATTGCCACTGATGCCATCTTCACCCACACAATTGAGGCTCATGGGCTGACCCCCAGAACATGGTTCTGTGACTGAAGTTTTTGCATTTGGAGCACAGCAGTATCACCTCTGTACTGTCACCACTAATTGGCACGAGCATGAGTGTACATCACCCACAGCTAAACCAGAAATACAAGATCAGCAGCAGGCATGATTTCAGACTTCCAAAGCATAACAGAAGCAGATAAGGAAAGGAAAGCAAATTGTCCTTGGAAAGGTAATGGAACTTTGCAGTTGCTGTAAGAAAAGGTAAGCAGGGGTGTTACCACCTTCAAGCTGAAAATATTTTGAAAGGTGACAGAAACTAAGAACACATGCAAGCTTGAAGCTTTAAAACTCTCTTGTTGGAAGGAACTGCATCTGCCTTTCTGGTTCCCAGGTCATATGGCCTTGATAATGGCTCAGGACAGATACATAGGTATCCAATAAGGCTTGTCTGGAACAGGACAGAGAGTCTCTGCCTCATCTTCTGACCATTCAGCTGCCTGATACCCTGATTTATCACTTTGTAAAAATTCCTAACACAACTCCCATGTGCTAGATTGAGCCAGCTGGACTATTTTGCTACTGCAGACCAACTTTATTTGTCACATAGGCCCTGGATCAGGACTGGAGGTAGCACTTAACGTTTTGTCTCAGATGAGCATCTCCCTTCCTCCCTGATCATCCCAGTTACCATGGGATGTCTCCTGCCACAAGATCCATCAGTGCCATAGCATCCCATAAGCACCCCCACAATCATTTACCCCCACACAATGTCCCAGGTCTCTGGACTCAAAATAATACTCCATTTCTCCTGTATATCAAACCAAAGCAAGTCTAAGAGAAACCATGACATTTCAGACACATTACATTTTCAGCCAGACCAGTGCCACCTGAGTGACTTGGTTCACCCCAGGAAGCAGTCTGTGGACAAATGAAACAGCTTCTTTTGTAACCTCATATTCTCTTTTATCAACATAAAGCACTGCCACGAACTTCCAGGTGATATCTGGAGAACAGCACCCAAGCCTGTCTCTTGTTTCTCTGCTCCTGTTGGTGGGTGCCAGCCTGGCATTACCAAAACACCTGCTTAGGTACCTGCTGCCCAGGAGGGGCAAACAGAAGCTAAAACAGGCTGTGAAGTTACTACACAATCTGATGAAGAGCTCATTAATTATCACTTAATTCTTACCAACACAGATAGCATGGCTGCTCATTACAGGGACCTAGCAGATCAAAAAGCACATCTAGGAAGACAGTTGCTGAGTTACAGACCTCAGGGATGGCAACCATCAGCATCTCCAGTCAACATCCAGTTCACACAGCCCTAACAAGGCCATACACCCATCACCTAATATTGCTGGGATTCTATCAGCCCACAGTCACTGCCAACAATTGCAGACACACATAGAGCCAATAATAAAAAAAAAAAAGTGACTGCAGCTCCTGCAATTGTGAACTTGCATATTTGTTCCACTGGCTAGTCAGAAAAAAACTTGTGATAACATATTTGCATAATGCGTGGTCCAAGAAGCTAATAACTCATATGTTTGTAATTACATATTTTTCCTTGTCGGGGGGGGAGGGGGGTATAATCCCCATTCTCCATGTTTCACTGTATTTTCATACATAATTCAAACTGGGGCCTCCTCTGCCTTTACGATACAAATAGAGTAAATGCCAGTAAAAATGGGTGCTAAAATCTGTACTGTAAGCACTGCATTAGTATAACTACTCAAGACACACCATCACTTATGACTCAGTACAGTACTGCAAACAAAAAGATACTACAAACTCTCAGTTAACTAGGAAGGTATTCGACCTTGTTTAAATTAATATTGTATTTGTTCATGGTATCTTCAGAAAAAAGATAGCAAAAGAATTGTATAACAGAATCAAGACCATCAGTACACTTTTTAATTATGGAAAGATACTTATTTGGGGTGTAGAGAAAAGATTGTTTTGGTTTGGCTTTCATTTTATGTCTTTAAGAGGGATTATTACTGCAAGAAAAGTAGAGCTGAAATGACTGAAATAAGCACATTCCTCCTTTTATGTTTAAATGAGTTTCAAGCTCATATCTAGATGTTGAACAAAATCAAATATAGATCTCTTTCTGATTTTCCAAGCTGCTAAACAATAAGTACTGCACAGTAGAAAACAAGATCTAATACCAGAGGTGGCAACTGGGACTTCACGCTGCTTATATGTATTCACATAAAAAGATAATGCAATCACAAGGAAGTGTGACTCATTTGACACTAGAGAGACATTTTCTTTTTAACTATTCATGAAAGGAATAGCATTGCTATACACTACTCCAACAGCAGTGAATCAGAAGTAGTCAAGGAGTCACTGAATTTTATGGTTTGTAGCAGTCACGTTCGAGAACAAGGCCCTGTCCTTCTCTCTAAACTCAGTTCATACAAGCCCAACATTGCTCCACATACACCTTGAGATTCAGGTATCAGGTTCCTTACACCTTATACAGGCTGGACTGGACAACTGGTACAGCACATTTCTGTTCCCAAAAGGCAGCAGGGTAGCAAGATCTTTCGCAAGTGCCGAGTAAGCAAGAAACAAGGAAAAACCCTGCCTGGCAGGCCAGTCACTGGTGTTCAGATCCAGTAGTCAGACACTGTCAAGGAAGCACTTGGAAGATCACTACCCACAGAATGCCCTGATCAATCAAACTTGCAACCCATCCTACAGAAGATGCTTCTTCCTCCTCAGTCTACACCATAATAGCAACAAGATCCCAAACTAAATAAAAACACTCCGGTGTTTATTTTCTCAAGTCTTCAGAGAGTAATTGCAATTTACTTACTTATCTTACTCTCCTCTGCATAGCTCTTAAACAAACATGGGCCTTCCTTCTTTATAAAACTAGACAGTTACTATTCCCTTTGTAACAGCAATTTGTTTGGATTTCCATCTATAAAAACTCTCCAAAATGCTACTTTGTACATTAATTTCTATGCCGATGAAATACAAAAGTTCTGTAATGTTTATAAAGCCATCTCAACTGCATTAGCAAAACTATTTTGCTAAATTACATTTTCCATCTCATCAGTCTTTATTATGCTATATACAAGCTCACTTCTTTCAAGAGTCACCCCTACTCACATAATCAAATCATACCATTTGAAACACTGTGACATTATTTTGTCATACAAAATGGTTGAAATTATCTTGATGATGGCAATGTAAGGAATGCTGCTACCCAGAATTTGTTACAAAAAGTGAGAGCTGAAAAAGAGCTACATGTCTTGGAATTATAGATTTTTAATATCAGAGCCACAAAGTGGTCAAGTTAAATACCATGGGTCATCATAAAAGGAGGATGTATGTTCTCAAACACTTGTCCTGAATCATTTCAATGGAAATATTAAAGAATGAAAATGTGCTATGGAATAACAGAAATTATTTGTATAGGCTTATATAAACTCACTTTATGGTAATACGGTTTCATATACCAAGCCATATAAACAACATATCTTAAATTACTACCTAATTTAATGACTCAAATTAAGTACCTTCAAAATAATGATTATAGGAAGACTGATATAAGTTTGACAGACTGAGCTATAAGCAAAATCACTGTAGGCAGAGAAACTTATCCCAAGCAAAAACCATTTTATGCTTGCATACATGTGTTTAATATAAAAGTAGAGCATAGTTTCTCAACAACAAAAAACAAAAAACACTTGGACAAATAAATTCTGCCACTCACTTTGCTTTTGGTGGTCACACCATTTTTCACCTTTTGATCCACTGCATGCACATGGCTTCTTTTTTTTACATGACTTGGAGAAAATTCTTTTCAGAAAGCATCCCTTCAAGAAACACCTGACAGCTGTATGTCCATATGATTAAGTAAAAGAGGAAAATCCAGCAGCAGATATATCACACACTTTACAAAAGTAGCAATCTCTTGCTTGCAAGCCTCTGGCCAGAAGCTTCTCCATGACAAAATAAATTAATGCTAGACAGCTCCCAAGACATTACATCAACAGAAAAAGGTTTAGCTCTCCCTTGCATCAATAAAGCACATCATCTGACCTAAAGAGCAAGTCTGCTTCACTAGACCACTTTCAAATGTAACAATACCAACCCTTCAAAGATATCTACATATAATGAGCCTTTCTCGAGCATTTTGATTAGTTATGGACTTTATATCTGTGTAGTTCGTAACCTTTTGAGGAAGATAATGAGGTCTAGGGAGTGAAAAAATTTTTCAGACAGTATTATTTATGGACCCTTTTTTTCACTCTTGTTCAGTACAAACTCTTGTTCAGACACCGCAGCACGGAATCCCTCAGTATTGATTTCTTCCACCAAACACACACTACAGGCTTAATCCTATAAAGATACCTTCTAACAGTTATACAGAGAAACTCATATCCATCAGACCTGAAAGATGTTTTCACCAGTGCCTCAGGGCTGTCCACGGGTGGGAGTTCATCTGCTAAGATTTCTTCAGGAGGTCTGGGGTCACTGATGATGGTCGGCTTTGATCTTTCCTTGAGGTTGCCTGTCAGCCCACCAATAATTGTGTTCCACAAGCAGTTTTGTGATTTAGATCCTACAAAAATAGAGTGAGAAGGAAAAATAAATTCATAGACCTATCATCCAGTCTCTCAGCAGTTTGGAGAACAAAGATGCTGCTGCCTTTTACCTTTGCATCACCACAGTCTGGAATTAAGCCTGAAAACCAGAAACAAAGCTCAAACTGGAAAATAAGCGCTAACATTCAGGTCATTCCAAATCCAGGACTGTAATGCTTCCCATAAAAAGATTTATAACAGAACATGGAGTTTTCATATCTCTATAAAAACCATCTCCTCCACATCATATTTAGATTATAGCTTAGCATGTATTCAAGTGGCTGTATTTTAAGCCAAAGAACTAACCAAAAACAAAGTATACAATATTAATCATTGACTTTCACAGATTAAAGTTAACAGTAGTTAAATTATAGGTTAAGGATGTCAGTGAAAGACTAGTATCAGCAGACATAAATCCTTTCAGTTGAAACTTCAGCTTTTCTCAGTAGACATTCAAAAACCAAAATATTTCTAAGGAGGATCTTTTTGCATTTATTTATAAGTATAACCAGGTGCCTCCTTAATGTCATTCAGAGAACCCATCCTCATCTGTAAGTCTAATTCCACTCACAACCTACAATTAACATCCTTCCATCAGATCTACTCCCTGCCTTTGGAGAAGAGAATATGTGACTTACATTTCATAAAATTTAAGTATCTGTTTCATATTTTCAAAAATTTCTAAATGGCTTCTGAATAAATTAGGTACTTCTGAAAAATCCCAGTGATACTAACATACTGAGCACCTGTGTCACATTCTAACTTTCAATTATTATAGAATATACATGGGTGAGCTGACAGATCCCAGGAGCAGTTAAATAGCGAAATACTAATTATTTCAGTTAAGAGACTTCCCACAACAGAGAAAATGTAGCAAGCATTAATTTTACTAGATTCTAAAGTAATAAGATGTACCAACTCTGCTGATTGTCATTCTCCATGGGCTTTTCATCAATATGCAAAATGAAAAAAAAAAAAGACTTCTGACAAATGGGGTATTTCTAAAGTCAGCGATTCTTTTTTATAAGAAACTATACAAGTAAAATTTTCAAATATTTTCCCAGCATTTAGACTTAATTGTCCAGCAGACACCATTAAGAAACAGTGGACTTAATGTGTAGAATAAGGCTGACTTCTTGTTGCAGTATTTGCAGCAAGATGACAAAGTGAGATATCAGGCACAGTACATGCTGCTCAAGGCAGCAGTAGCTTCTTAAGTTTAAAGTCCCCTAAATGGACTGGAATTTGACACTTAACAGTACAGGAAACTGAGCAGCTCTGGCACTAGAATGCGTAACACTTAACTCAATTTTAATTTCAAATCCTTTTGAATAAGTGTAGACACTTGCAAAAATGCTTCTCCCTCATTTTATTGCACCCTGTCAAAGATTATTATAGCTGCGCTAGAGGCAAAAGCAAAATAGATTTAGGTGCTGTAATTTAAAACACAGAACTCTGCTTAAAGAACCAGTTGAGTAGGTGTTCAAATACTTTAATATAGCCTGAAAATATTGTTACACTGCAAATCTAGCTACATGGAGCACTGATAACCCACAACTACCATTCCCATCGCCTCACCTTAACAACACCAACAGCCTTTTCCTCTTCTTTGTTCCTCAACTAAGAGAAACAGCTATGGATGGATAAGGCACGTGTGGATTTCAGTAGGTTATCTTGCCTTTGGTTGCAGGCACAGAAAGTGAGGTCAGAAAAAATGGGTATGCTTTCAATGTTCAATGAGAACCCAACTGGGATCACACTGAAATCTCGGAAGGTTTTACTGCTGACCTCATATGGGCAGCTGCTACAGAGCAATGGAAATCCTGTCCTCTGTTGTGAGTGAAGATGAAGTTATCAATTGCCTTTAAATTAACCATTCGAGTGAATGTGCAAGGCATGACCCAGGGTATTACCCAGTCTCTTGTCTGTGACTCAGACACAAGGATAACAAAGATAATTCTCCATGACTTCAGTTATTGCTTGAATCCTTGTCCTCAAACTGCAGCTTTTTCTGCCATTCATGGTTTTGCATGTTTGATCTGCACTCCACTGTTTGTTCTATGAAGCGTGGTTTGGTGGAGTGGGTTATAGTACTCTCAGCATAAATTTGGGCATCAGCCATTTAACTCACATTAACACAGCACATGCCTCAGACATTTCCCACCTTTCTATAACATAGTTTCCTCCTTCCCATATTCCATGCATTCCCACAGGGCTGTCACCTTATACTGCTCATGACTACACAGTAATCACTAATGATGCCCTATGAGAAGCTAGCTAGGTCATTAAATCATCAACCTGACTCCCGGATCACTAAATTAAACTCCTACTTGTAAAGGCATGGTTTACACTTTGAATTATCTCCCTTTATCCCCTATATTACACCTCTGTGACTATTTCCCAAGCAGCCTTATCTAAGTGCTCCTGTCTGCTCTGCATTTCCTTACTGTTACTCCAGCCTTGATCTCCTCCACACTTAAACCAATGCAGCACTGGGTCATATGATGAGGTCTTGTCCTGTGATTTCATTCATCTGAGTTAATTTAGCCATCCACTGGTCTGTTCTCTTCCATGTAATGCCAGTCACCTCTGCAAATAAAGCTTGGCTGCCTGGATGAGATCCAAGATTAAAACAGAGACAGAACCTGCCTGTACCTGGGTCTCAGGCCTGCATCCTATACATGCTCACCAAAAATAAAGTTCATTTGAAAGGCAGAATCAGAACTGAAATGACAGCTCAGTTCCAAATGTTATGGTGTTGTGTTTGACCTACTTGTCAGGCAATATTTCAGCATTATGTTCTCGTAGCCCAAATATCCAGGAATGAGCAGTACTTGGGCTAAATCTTCCAACACTGTACCCAGTATTCAGGGACTACAATGGGCAAAAAGTGGAGCAATAAAGAACGGGAAAGTGTTTTAATTTACATTTCTCTCCTCTGTGATTTCCTTTGTCATATACATTTTCAGCACTGAACCACTCAAGATTGATAAATAGACCCCCTTTTTAAACTGGACTCTCGACAATGTGAAGAAAAATATAATCTAAATCAGGAATAAAGAATTCCAGTGCAATTTTCTCTTAGTCCCGTTCAGTCTGTTTCATCACCTTGTAAAAGTCACTGCGTGCACCAGATTTCATAGCCACAGCAGCTCCTTCTACACTACCCACCTCGGCTACCTATGTGAAGTATGGCATGCTCAGAGTGCCATCCTGTGACTGAGTGAAATACTGCACCATAAACGTAAATTCTTTTGATGCTTTGATCTGTACCACCCATGGCAAGGACAAAATGCCCTCTTCTAATGATGAGAAGGGAATTTTTCCCTGCTACATGATCACAAATTATCATGAAACGTCATGCGTTGTGAAGAGGATTTCCTCTCTTCCTGCTCATTCCTAGATATTTTATCCCTTGGGTGTTTAATAACCATATGGCCAAAGTCATGGCCAGTTGGTGCTACATTACCAGATGCATCACCTTGTGTTCAAACTTGGGTCCCTTATTTCAAATCCCAAGCCATAGCTTTATTCCGTAGCCTTGTGCATGGAGCAAATGGTGATGGAGGAGCTATCAGTAAGGTCTAATTATATTTTTCATATGCTATTTTGAAGGCTTGACCCAAATCTCTTTGTAACCACTGTAGTCAACTCCAGCTGGTTTTGTGGCAACTTTATTGCAATAAGCTTTGATGCTTTATGCTTGAAACGACAGTAAGGTCTCAGAGCCTTCCATTCTTTTAAATTTGCATCAACCCTTTTCACTAAGTCTGAACCTATTTAAGTGACTTTTCCAACTAAGTACTATGGTTCTTCTGTTTAGTACCATAAATGAACTCTGATAGAGAAACCAACCAGTTAAAAGAAGAAAGGCTACTTACGGGCAAATCGTGAAAGTGGTCGTGCATTTTTGTCACCTGTCTCGTTTGCAACTGAAAAGAGGAAAGAAAAAAACTTTCAGATTTAAACGTTACGTTAAGATTAATCAAATTTTCATGCATATAAAAGAGAGAAGACTTCCCAGTGACAACAGCTGGATACGTAATACTTTTTAAAATGCTGCCAAATATATTACTTTGCATGCTTCTCTGCCAGGTTCATTTTGGCTTTCACAGTCAGGCAGGCACACCTCAGGTGCCTGCAAACATTGTTTTGGCCAACATGGTAATTGAACAATATAATTGCACCACAAGTAGCACATAACAATTCATTACTACAGTCACCTTTATCAAATCCATTTTATATTGAGCTCTTTTCCAGTTCCTAAATAAAATGTAGTTATATCATATGTATTAATGAGTGCAGTAAGAAATAAGTAAGATTATTCCACCTATATAAGGAAATGCACTAGCAATTGTGAAAGCCCAGATGATGATTTAATAGAAAATTAAATTAAATTCAAGGATCAGTAGAATTTAAAACTCTGACATTTAGAGCTGCATATAGATATCACCTAGGATAAAAACAACCCCATACAAATTCTGCTTTCTTCCTGCCTCAGATGCATACAGGCACAGCTCTCAATACTTCCAGGACCCAAGCAGCATGCAGTTAGCCAAGGGCATAAACAACATTTTGGGGTTCTCTCAACATTAAACTACTGATGAAAAAAAGAGGAGCTTTATCAAGGGGAGGAATTACCACCCTGACTTACTTTATGTAATTAAAAGAATCATGAGGAATAGCACTGATGGGCACATGGGGAAGAGAGCATATCAAAAGTGCACACATACACTTCACCAGTTCTTTGTTTTCTTCAAAAATGCTGTTTTCTAGAGACAAAACCAACCAAGCTAAGAAATCCCACAAGATACAAAATCTGACCAGAATGGAGACTTACAGGTTCCTAGCAATGTAATGCCAGCCCACCTACAATGGATTTCTTTAAGCCCAAAAAAACTTTTGCTGAAATTCAGTTATCCTGACAAGTCTTAAGACCATCAGTTTAAGTTCAGCTGTATTTTAGAACCATACCCAGTGTCACTCCAGCTTTCCAGTCTTGCTCTTCAACCTTTACCTGTTGATGAAGGTGGCTTCAGCACTCATCGCAGTGACTAGAGGGACTTTTCGACAGCTCGCTGCATCTTTTTGCTACCATTAGCCAGTAGATGGTGCCCTTAAAACACCGGTGCCTCTCTCAGTCTGAGGCACTCACCAGGCGAGCCAGAACGGGGGACCTGAAGTCTCCCAGCTCCTACAAGACACACTTCCTTCGCTTGAATCCATCACAGGTAACTGCAGCACAACCCCCAGCCAAATAATGTCCCTCAATAGAGGACACTGCATGCAGAGACACGGGAGTGACTGCACAGAGTTGGGCATCTCCAGAAATGTTCTCAGTTTCTGAGTCAAATCTGTCTCTGCTTCAGGTGGTGGCATGGGGGAGGAAAGGCAGCAGCACCCTCCACAGGCAGGGATCAAAAGAGTTTGACCCAGAGAGATCAAAAAACATGTCAGAAAACACTGGCATGTTACAGCCAATATGTAAAGGTTTTGTTTTCATCTCAGTGACACACAGTCGTTTTGGCTGGAAAAGACCTTTAAGATCATCAAGCCCAACCATTAACCTAACTCCACCAAGTCCAGTGCTAAACTATGTCCCTAAGCACTACATCTACACAGCTTTTAAACACCCCCAGAGATGGTGATTCAACTGCCTCCTTGGGCTGCCTGTTCCAGAGTCTGACAATTCTTTTGGTGAAGAAGTTTCTTCTAATGTCCAATCTAAATCCCTCCTGGCACAGCTTGGGGGCATCTCCTCTCACCCCATCACTTGTTACTAGGGAGAAGATAATGATCCCCACCTTGCTACAACCTCCTTTGAGGCACTTGTACAGGGTTATAGGGTCTCCTGATGATGGCTTGCACACCGTAGGCTGAGAGAGAGACTGTGAGACTGCTGTCTTCTGGTATCTTCTAGGTGTATCTCTGTATTGCATCAGAGCCTAGGAAAATTCATAGCATGCACTAATGCCTAACAACTGGAACATCAAGTGACTATTTGAAGGAAATAAACTGCTGAGGGCCTTTTAAGTGCACTCTTACCCACTTCAGAGTATTTTCCCTCTCTGGTGGCAGATGCCACTCCCTGGTCACCAGGGCCTTCAGGTGCACACAAGGTCTCACTTTTGTGTCATCCTCCAGCTGGATAGTGCAACAAGAGTTTTGGGGCACTCCACCCAGCAGCTGTGTTTAGGCAGCTTAGCTCATAGACTCACAGCATCCAACACAACAGGTGTTAACCCCCCTCAAAAATAAACATTTTCCAATTCCAGGCTGTACAGATTTGTTTTTGGTTGTCAGTGCTTTCCAAACAGCAGACAGCGTCATATATAGAATAATCTCCTTCCGTCTGGCATGCAGCTGCAGGGAGCAAAGGTGCAGGTGGAACAGCAAACCAAGGAGCAGGACAGAAAGCTCTGGGCATGATGAACCTCCATTTCTAGCAACATGTGAGCTAACTCCTCCCTGGGGATTATCTGAGACCAGAGAGGTGTGTCCCTAGGTGAGATCTCAGGTTTGTTTAGCCCTGCAGTCAAAAGGGGAAGGATTCAGAGGCAGAGCATTTCTGCATTTGCTCTGTACAAAATGCTTGATGGGTTTTTAAATGAGGAAATTCTGCATTTATATCCTACAGTTGTCTTACAGGAGTCTTTTGAGATGCAAAGAGCTAACAGACCTAATGTATGTGACACTAGTAAATGAGAAGAGACTTTTTCCTCCAGATGGCCTGAAATCTTCTCCAACCCATGTTTATTCAGGCTTATTAATAGTAACATGCTTTGGGGAGAAAGCAGGTATAAATTAAAGAAACTGGAAAAAGAGGATGAATCCCTGAGAGAGAAAGTGATAACCCACCCCAAAGATGATTTCTGATATTCCCAAAGATTTCCTGTACCACTGTCTCTTCAGATAAGCTTATTCATCAGCCACGCTCTGCCCCTGTACACTGAAGTCTGGGCTATTTCCGCCTCTGATTAGATATTTATTCTCCTAAGTGAGTGGGTCCTTCTTCAGTTTCCATCCCACCATTTTTAATTATTCATTTCATACTAAACCACGGACATTTGAGGTTATTTTCCCTTCTAATTTGGAAGCAAACAAATTTAATGAAAGGAATAACATGCAAGTAGCTTTTAAGGAACTTCTGCTCCTTCAGAAAAAGAGCCATGACAGGCAGGAGAAGTCATGTTGTAATCACCTCGATAGAGCAAAACTGAATATTCAAGTGCTGTCTGTGCTCTCTTGTCCACGCAGACAACAAAATACCAAGCCTAAGCCAAATTTCTGCTATTTCAAAAGTATTATGTAGCATCAAAACTGCCTGGAAATCTCAAGACCCCTCTCACTGCAATTACAAAAACATATTCATAGGCACAATCAGTTCTTTGATCACTTGTATGTGAGTTCACTGAGCGCCCACTTCATTGGCAGGCTTAACTTTTTAATGTCTGATCTTTTATACTATTTCCTGCAGTTCACCACCTTTTCCTACAGAAGGTATCAATTACAGCAGTGCACCCCCTCAGCCAATTTAGCTTTCAAAGATCATTTGTCAAGCTTCTAGTGCAATGCAAAGAACAACATATCACTTCGTAGTACTGACTCATCAAGACTGACAGACAATAGCACATCATCTATATTTTGACATAGAATTCTCATAGCTTTCTCTATGAAGCTGAGAGGCTGAAAAAAAAAAAAAAAAAAAAAAAAAAAAAGTCAGGTATTTTTTACCCATCAGTTTACACTTTTTTCAAGGAGACTTATTTTTTTAATCATCTACCTTATTTTTAAGGTAGATGACCTTAACTATGTATTAACTATGTATTTCACCCTGCCAGCAAATTTGCCAGTTTAGGAAGAGGAAAGCTACATTAGATAAGGTGAGAACACAGATATATAGATAAATCTAATATTGAACACACAAACTGACTAAACACTTCTCTAGGATTTTGCTTTTTATTTTCTTTCTTTTCTCCTTCAATGCTACATATTTTGAATGGAATTCCTGTAAAAAAAAAGAAAAATCTGTAGATTGCCCTAACATATTATCTCCTAGCATTCCTTTCCTTTAAAATTTGGGAGAATAAAAGGCAGTACTGTGACTGCTTAACTGTGTCTGTCTACCTTTTACAGGCAAATCACAGAAAGATCATCTCTGGAAACGGGCAGGTTTTGCTCTCAAGGACTGTGATGCTACTAGATGTTTTATAAGCTTATCAAGCTTGATCTTAAAAGTAGACTTGTTTTTATCTTATGAGACTTTGCTGGAACCTGACTGCAGTGATCTAGCATTTAATTTGTGTCAATTTATATCACTTTGTTCCTGCAACAGAAGTCTCTTTAAAGTGAAGGATTTCTTTTGTCTGGTGCTTAATCCTCTTCTGACCTGGGCACCGAAAGACTGAATTTCCACTTTGCACTATTGTTTTGTGGACTAAACTGACCATGATAATCTAGTTTTGCCATACAGAACAAGTATCTCATATCCCCTCCCTGCCTTTACTGAACCGCTTCAGTGTCAGTTCATTTTCTCACAGTTTGCAAACATTAAGAGACCTCATTCTTGCCTGGTCACACGTTAGTTGTGTGCTGTGACATCCCCCTCATACAATTAATAGACTCTCAGGTCATAGCAGAAGTTCTTATTATTAAATCCTCATCTGCATGATCTTTTACTCCTCACTACTTAATTTCAGCCCTAGTTGTTCATTCCATCTTCTAGGTCATGTACCTCTTCCTGTGAGATATGCCTTGTGTCATCAGCAGCAATTATCACCACTTTCCTCTTTTCTGTATCACAGTCATTAACAAAATTCCTACACAAGATCAATCCCACGCAGGGATCTGAAGCACAACAGTACTGAAGGAAGGCTTTCCTGGTGGCTTTCTGACCCATTCAGAAGCCCAGGTTCCTCATGGGGGGATTTTGAATCAAATAAGGAGATCAGAAAAGTCTTAGACCAGATGAATAATGCCTCATAATAAGGACAATGCTGCTTCTGAGAGTTTTTATCCAGCACTACATAAATGGCAAGCACAGGAACCATGCAGGAAGTGTGCACATTGCTAAGCCAGGTATTATCCAGGCTCCTCTAGAATCAGTCACCCAAAGAGTTTTCTAGAGTATTGAATCCCATTACTACATGGGAAATGCCAGCAACTTCATATGAATAGAAATGCTTGTGCTGTAAACATTGGTATAGGTGGCAAAAAACACATCCTATAAGAGAAACTGGTACACAAAGTTACAGAGATATTCAGCAAGCTTTTGCTGATAAAAAATACTGGATGACTTGATTATCTCTGGACTTAAAATTCTTATTAGTCATGACAAGCAAGTAATAAATCACAGAGGTGGAAAAGGCACAATATGTGTCTCTTAGACATACCCTGCAGATCACAAAACACATTTGAAACAAGAGTTATGTTTCCAAATACTTCTGAAAGTCAGGAAACCACAATCTTCACTTACAAGTAATAACCAAGAGGCCTACACCACCCAATACTTCCTGAAATAACTCTTAATGGATTTTTATTGCTGCTGTTTGCCTGGCAATGTCACTCTATTCCAAACATTGTCCTTCTTCATTAACTGGGAGATGAACACTATCCACAACAGATGATTCATTTTCCTTATGAAAGGATCCTTACACTGCAGGTTATTTGCATCTGTGACGGGGAAGTTTTTTCTACAGTTGAAAACACAATTCCTTCAGGCAACTGAAGAGAGCTGCTGCCTCATTCTGGAAGGACTCTAACTCTGTGCAGATTTCAGAGGTTCTGCATGTCATCAACAGCCACAGAAATGCTTTCAGAAGGGCAAGGTGTACCCAGGGGAATTCTAATAGAGAAATAGGTGCAAAATACCAACCTAAAAGAAGCAAAACTATTCAACATTCTACAGAGCATCAGCCAAATTTTATTGAGAGGTAAAGATACAAACACTGAACTTGCAAACTGTGGCCCTATGGCACCAAAAGACTGAAAGGGCACTGATGCTGGGTTTTGGAGATGACTGGAGATGAAGGAAAACAAGAGCAAACATCACCAACTGCCTGCACCAAAACCACCTTCCTTGTACCAAGGCCCATGTTGAACCTCAAAACAGAGAAGCAATCTTTGGTGATCTATCCAAACTATTTATATATGTTCTGCAGACCGTATTTCCCAGCTCTCCAGGTCATAGAAACTCCAAGCTGTGCTAATTCCTAACCTCTGCCATGCCAGCCTTCAGAGTACAGAAAGCACAGCACCTTTGCCTCCCTGGCCATGCACACATACACCTCTGGCACACTCAGTCACCAACAGCCTGTGATGGACCCATAATTGCTTGCTAAGAGCCTGAAAATATTTGCAAATCAAGAAATGATGGAATATGTATATTTATTAAGCTACCTTAACTTCTGCCTTTTGGAATATGTTTGTTGGGTTGGTTTTTTTTTAACCTGGAAATGTCCATGCTGATTTTCTACATTTAGCTGACATGTCTTACTCCTGGTAGTTCTAACAGATTGCCCCTTGTAGCACACCCACTGACATCTTTCTCCTGAGGGTAATTACATCTTGAAAGCTCTGTTGAGTTTGTGTATTTCTGTGCAGTGAACCTAAGACAGCTAGATGGAAATAATAAACCATAAGATTTTCAGAACAGGATTCTGCCCATGTAGGCTACCATGACTTCCAGCTCACTTCCATTAGGTAACACCTCATATTAACAATAGCATAGTAAGCAGACACATGAAAGGGGTATCAGATCTGGTAGCAAGACATTCTGCTGACTGACATACCCTTGCCCACCAGCAATCCTCTGTCTTTGAGCTCTTCCACCCACTTCTCTATTGCTTATCATTCTCCCCTCAACTTGTAGGACTTGAGTCGAGGTGTGGCCATCACTGAATGAACCCAAGTATGTTTGTCTCTGGCTCACACTGTAATCCTTACCCTTTTTTAGTTATACTTGTATGTCCAGATACCCCAGGCTGACTACAGCAGATTGGACTAGAGAGGAAATCCCAATGAAAATTTGCAGAAGCTCCTTACTTCTGTAGTATCCTTGATACACTCCTTTTCTCTCTGCTCTCCACTCTTCTTGAGCCTGGAAAAGTTGTATCTTCCCAGTAGAAGTATGGGAAACATCTGGCCCTGGCCTTGATCATTTAATCCAAGAGGCACATCCCCTGTGTCACAAGGCTCTAAAAAATAAACTGATCACTCTGCAGTTCTGTATACCAATTGAGACAGATCACTGGACAGCACATAACTTAGCCTGGCTCAGTTTAGTTTTTTTCAAAATCCTGGCTTATCACTCATATATATTTTTTCATAGTCACCAATTAGGATGTGGTTACCACTCTGAAACTGCCCCCCTTGTGCAGGTGGATCCTAAAAATGTAACAGCCCTGATTCCAAGTCCTTTGCAAGTCAGCAGAAATTACCTGTTTTCCTCAGGGACACCAAGTCAAGTTGTGAGGAAGAAGCATTCACTCTACTGAACCAAGCTCACAACTCCAGGTGTCCAAACACTGAACACCAAGTCACAGAATACAGACAGCTACCTGTACACCCCTGTGATGCCACCAAGTCACTATTTATTTCATAGCTCTGGATAATGAGATGATGTCTAAACAAAAAGACAAATTTCAAGAGACTCACAGTAGAAGTATTTAATTAATGGTTCAAAACGGTGCCAAGGGCGGTTCAGACTTGACATGAGGAAACATTTCTTTACAAAGAGGGTAGTCAAACCCCAAAACAGGCTTCCTGGAGAGGTGGTTGATGCCCTATGCCTGTCAGTGTTTAAGAAGCATTTGGACAAAGCCCTTAATACCACGCTTGAACTTTTGGTCAGCCCTGAAGTGGCCAGGAAATTGGACTTCATGATTGTTGCAGGTCCCTTCCAGTTGAGCTGAGTTGAGATATGCTAATGCTTATGCTATGCCATTCTTTCTACTTCCTCCTTTCCCTAGCTTTACACCCTGAGGAATTCTCTGATGACATTCCTTCTCAGTCCTGCACTAGCAGAAAGCACTGAATACCCATAACCATGTCCTAGCCTAGGCACCAGCTCTGTAATATTGGATGAAGGATGCATGTACCTTCTGATGAGGATGAGAGCTGTGGACCTCACAAATTTGCCTAACCTACAAATTTGCAAAAAACAAGTGTGAAGAGTCATTCTTTAAAGTCTCTGAGTTGATCCAGTTGTGCTGGGTTTCCACAGGATGTCAAAATCACACATCTCTGACACTCTAAGGCAGCACCAAGATCAAGCCCTGAGTCTGAAGCAGTAAGTGCTCCCCAGCTGAACGTCTGCAAAGATTTTTGAGGTGAGCAGTATCTGTTCATTTCCTCATGGATTTATTTTTTCTCCTTGTACTCATTTTTAGAAATAGCTAAACCGTTTCCTGTGGAAAAACGTACTAAAGCACAAGAACCTGAAAAAAAAGAGTACTCCATCAGAGAGCGAGTCCTTCTGGCTGAATACTCAGTCTCCAAAGCTGCCAACCATAAATGCAGCACATGAGCAGCACAGGTCTGTATCTCCCAGCATCCTGGGGGTGTTTATAGGCCTCCCTGCCTGGGACCAGTTTCCTCTGGGAACCCACCAACTACTGCCGAGTGCCCAGGGGACACATCTTGGCTTTGCCTGGGACCTCCAGCCCCTGCCACAGTGATGCTGTTGGTGTGCCTATCTCTGTCCCTGTCTCCTGGATGAGCCTGGGACCTGCACTGCAGAGAGCTGCTCTCCTGGATGGAGACCTCAGGCTAGGTCCAACCTTGTCATGCAGAACTGTTCTGTTCTATTCTATCTCCTGTGCTCATGATGATTTGAATAACTATGAGTGCTATTATCTGAAATGCCAGCACGTTCTGAGCTCTTTCAAGGACACACAGCACAAAGGTTACAAATGGAAACAGGATTTTATTTCTTTTTCTCTGATTGTCTCAGAGCTGATGCTCACAAGCACTGACACAGAGCACATGTGCAGCCAGGAGCAGGCTGGTGCATGCCTCACCTTTAGCTGGAAAGAACATCCCTTGCTGTCTGGCAAAGGCAGCCACAGAGCTGCAGAAAGTAGCAGCAGGAACACAGGCCAAGCTGTCCCTGTCTGCTGAAGAGCGAGAAGGTGAAGAAGGAGGGTCAGGACCAACCACACACAAGAGAAGAGGAATAAAAAGAGGTGTGTGGTAGCATGGGGTATTTCCAAAGTGTGACACGTAGCGATGACAAACACACTTTTTGTATTCCCAGACTTGCTCCTTTGCCGCCGTGCTCCTTGTCCAGTGATCCATGAGAAGCTCTTGTGCCCACCTGGCACTTGTGCTGCACACAGGGAGAGCTGGAAAATGGCAGCTCCGGGTGGTGCAGCCAGGCTGGAGCCCTTCCAAGCACAGCCTGGTTTGCACCAGCAAGAAACCCTGGGGAAACAGAGCCAAGGGAAGAGCAGAGCTGCTCCCACCCCAAATGGGGAAGAGAGCCCGAGAGAGCCGGGGCACGAGTGGTGCCCTGGGGGTGCCAGAGCAGCAGGCGGGAACCGAGCTGAAAGGGCCCAGAGGAGCCCTGACAAGGGGCTGTGCTCAGTGCTACAGAGGAAGGCAAAAAAGCCATGGACACTTTCTAGGCCCCAGTGGGGGAAAAAAAGCCTTCCTCCCCTCAGCTGCAGGGCACGAGAGGCCACGGTGGTGGTACAGGAGCATCAGGCAGTAACCCAGCCCAAATGGGTCAGAGGAGGCCTGACAAGGGGTCATGCTCAGTGCTGCAGAGGAAGGCAAAAAACCCCCGGGGCCCAGGCCAATCTGCCCCAGGGGAAAATTCCTTCCTGACCCCAGCAGAGCTGCTCCCTGAGCATGTGGGCAAGGCTGCCTCCTTGACACAAGGCCTGGTCACTCCTCCCTGGAGATGCCCAAGCCATAATCTCCCTCAGCTTGGAGCAACCTCATGGGCTTCCCAGAGTGGTCAAATGGCTCTAGCCTCATGAAACTTGATGACAAGAATCTTTCCTGCACCTGGCAGGACACCAGTGGGTGCTCCAAAGCACTGGGATCCCTTGCAACATTTCTGTATCCCACATTCAGCCCAGCTGCTGCACCTAGCTCTGTGGGGATAAGTAGAGCAAGATCTGTAGTTCTCCTCAATAAAGGATTCTCTTGATCTTCGCTGCTATCAGGCTGTAAAAGCCTAATAGCTTCAAGCACCTCCAGGTGTGGGTGTTTCTTGTCATCTCCAGCAGCCTCATCCAGCCTTTGGTTTCCCTCCTTCTGCCCCCTCCAAGTAATTCCACCCCACCAGCTCCCCAAGGACTTCATCTCAGATGTCTTCAGGCTGTCTCCGGGCCAGCTCTGCCAGCAAACACAGAAGGATACCCCCTTTTATACTGCCTTGGGGCACTGTGACTGCTGTGTTGCCAGTGGTGCCACTGGGACATGGGGGTGACAGGGACTCCGTGCATGGCCATACCCACTGCAGCTCCACCAACTGCCCCACTACCCAGCATCCTGAATGTATTGTAATTAAGAGTGTAAACAGAGGAAAAGAAGCAGTTTTTCTGCCTTGTTAGAATTCGACAGAAGGTAAATTAAAGATGCCTTGTCCAAAATTGCACAACAGTTCAGCAAATACATTTCAAAAGGGTGTTTTGGCAGTCGAATAAATTACTCTGCCAAAAGAACTATTTGGAAAATAAGAAGGGGTTTTGAGGAGGATGTGTGAATGGCTCTATAAAAGCTCTGCAAAACATGGATGTTTCCCATGGCAAGTACTTATTTTTATTCTTTTGAATAAAAAGAAAGAGCTAAGGCTCTTTTAGCTTCAGCACCTTCAAGCTTAACAATGAAAGCTTAGTAT
Source organism: Heliangelus exortis (assembly GCF_036169615.1). Lineage (NCBI taxonomy): Eukaryota > Metazoa > Chordata > Aves > Apodiformes > Trochilidae > Heliangelus > Heliangelus exortis. Next base: position 50,392,566 of record NC_092423.1, on the reverse strand, counting down.
TTCTCAGAGTAAGGAGTGACCTGCACAAATTAGGTTGAAAACTCAGCTTCCTATTAAAAAAATGTCTTTAAAGAAAATATACAGTCAGGCTACAACTGAGCAATGGCATTAGTCCCTAAATTAATCCTAGATGAATACAAATTCACAAGCAAGCTACCTACTTCATTGTCTGAATTGTGAAACCTCATCTGGCTCGTGTGGCTCAGACTGAATCCTATCTTACTGCCACCTTTAAGACACTTGTTTTGCCCATGCTCTTATGCTTCATAAAATGAGATTGCATAAGTGTTATCAACTTCAAATCAGCACCAATTCTTTTGATAAAAATAACCCGCTGTGATGTCTGAGCAATCATAGCTAAATTATACTACCAATTACATACACAGTTCTGTAACAATATTTGTCTGGGGGGTTTGATATAGTAGAGCTTCTTTTACATAACAGTTACACTGCACTAAGTATGAAACAGGTAGATCAATATACTTTTTCAGGGGGAAATATTTTAAAGACTGTACGTAAGTATAAATAAAAAGGCAAACCCCCTCAAACTCTGGAGGAAGATTGAAAAGTGCTTCTTTAAATGAGAATTTTCATCTACTCTTACTTAAGTGAACTGGAGGGAAGATCTGAATAAAGCCATAATTCTTTCTCCCACCTCACTCTGACCATTCAATTCCAAAGATCCAGTGCTTAGCACTGTTCTGAAAGAGCTCCCACTAAGACTGGATTAACTTTCAGATGCTATGACTTTTAAAATAAATTTAAGCTCCTGGTCCCTCCTGTCATTTCCACATCCATTTTTTCCCTTTCTATTAATGCATGAATCATAACCAGAAATCCCTCTCCAGTCCATTAACAAACTAAACATAGCACAGACTGGGAGAAGCATGCAGATGAATATTGTTGCATATGTTTTGATATTAGGGGCATCAGCACTATGAAAATACCTGCAGTTAGCAAATATTCATGTTGCATTCATTAACATTACATGCATTATGAAATAATGGTACTGTGGAAGAAGGAAATTGGCAAGGAAGATTGCTTTGCCACTATATTAGTGTATTAGATTACAGCCTAATAATCCTGTGCTGTACAGAGTCCTAGATGGTTCATTAAAAAAAAAAAAAAAAAAAAAAAAAAAAAAAAAACGTACCTGGCTTTAAAAGGCTTGCAGTATTGGGTCAAAAATGACACAGATATTGTAGCAAAACCTATTCACCATGACCAGATGAAAGGCCCTGTGCTGTGCCTGGCAGGGCACCCTGTTTAGGAAAACCAGTAATTCTCAATTTTAGCATTAGAAAAAATGAGATGAAGGCTACAGAGACTTCCGTTAAACTGCGCATAAGAAAAAATTGTAGCTTCCTCATCCTCAAAAGAATTTCTACAAAATCTTAAAATACTTCTGCAATGACTTAAGAAGATAATTTGACAACAAGTGACTCCTAACAGAATTTTAAGATGTCTTTAGTGGTAAGGAAGGACTACAGTAATCTCTCTCTCTCCTATCCTATATGCAGCCTCTAGAAAGCATGCTGAAAAACAGAAAGAAAGTAAAAAAAAAAAAAAAAAAAAAGAGTGAGGAGATGGGGTCAATAACATTGATTCTCATTTAACCAGATCAAGAATGGCAGAATGTTAGCAGAGATGTACAACAGATGTGAATGCCTCTGAGATTTTGGACCAGCAGGTAACACTGTGGAACATAAATTATGTTTCTGTTAATTTCTTTTCTTTCACAGCACAATAAAAAGTGAGACTAAAAATATCAGATTCACCAGACTGAAAGTACTTCCATGCTGCTCAAGCCATAAGAGGAAAAAATCCTTTTAAGAGATTCAAAGAGAGGTACTCTATATAAACGTGCACATCTATTGTTCTCAAGCCTATCATTCAAAAAATCCTTCATCAGTTTATTTCCTCCCATGGGTCTTCTCCAATTCAGTAGATGCCACTTCATTGAAAAATATAACACAAAGATGACATTTATTGAAGACAGACAGGGATGCGTGAACTTTATTATGGCACTGCAAACAAATCTCAACATCATCATTACTTATGAATTTCCATTCTGTTTGATGAAAGCAGAATTGCCTCTGAGATGTAGAAATAATAAAGAGGAAACTCTGCTTTTGGTTGCACCTCAGAAGAGGCTTGCAGAGGCATTGGTGGGAAGCCTGCTGAAAACAAAGGGGCCGTGTGGGAGTCAGAGAAAGCCAAGTTTGCTTCCTAAAAAAGGAGAAGCTTTTCTACTGTACAAGTCACACCTGTCTTTAGCACTGCTGCTTATTAATCGCAGTCCCACCAAGTTGCAATTTTCTGGGCATCAGTGAAGCTGTTCTGTTCAGAGGGAAGAGTGGTACTACTGCTGAGAGCTCAGGTCAGGGCTTGAGCCAATCTCTCTGTATTCCATCATAGAGGGGGGGAAAAAATGAGCTCCACAAGAAGAACCTATTTATTTTCATCCTCCACTGCCACTCCTTGAGGTTTAATTTGAATATACAATCAAAAATACATTATAGGTATATGCAGATTCAAAAGTACCTCCTGCAATACCACAAACTCATGAAGATCCTCCACTGAAACATACATCCACAGCTCAACAGGTGCCAGGGCTGTACAGATTTTGGTTGTCAGCTCCTTAAGGAAAGGAAGGACATCACACTGCAGGTATCCTAACCTTAACTCCTCTAAAGTTTAAGAACGTTCGCATCTGAGCATTTCATGCTCTGACTCCTACATTCCTGGATTTCAAAATGTCTATGGGTTTCCTGGAGTTCATGGTTGGTAACAGCATAGCAGATGCCAGGAAAGGCCACCAGAAGCAATAGAGAAACATTTGCAATCCCTCTGTGAAATGATTTGTATAGCCCTTTGAACACTCTTTCCTAACACCCTTCCCCCAATCAAGAGGGTTTCTCACATTGTCTGTCATGGCATATGTTTCCAACAAGAAATAAATACAAACAGTGTGGGGTTTTGCGTTCTGGGATATAATTTTTTAAGATAAAATTCCTAGATTTTGTTACACTCACACAACTGGCCATCCACCATAGCTACAAGTAAAGAAATTGCTGCTTTTTGTACTGGGAGACAACACTTAGCACTTTCACAGCGATTCACAGGGCTTTTGCACCAAGAAGAAATTAAAAGGACATGAATCATTTGACAAAACCCCCACGTTTCCTGTCTTGGTGAAAGCTCCCCAGCAGCAACCTGGTGTCCTCTGGTGAACAGCTGCTCCAGCACAGGGCTCAGCCCGCTCCCTCCCCATGGCTTCTGGGACAACTCTTACCCCTCTTCTTCACCCCTACTGTCACCTGGCAATGCCTGGAGCAATCCAAAATGCTTCACTCACAACAGAGGGAAAATAAGCAAAGGAAAAGAAAAAAACAAAACAAAACCAGGGGAAATAAATATTGTCACTGACCAGAGAAGGAGGCGTAGGAGGACTGTGCTCCCTCTGGCAAAATAAAATTTAAGGACAACTGCTGTGATTCCCCTAAATTTTCAGGCACCCTGCCCTGACACTCGGGTACCAGGTGCTCCTCAGAGGACAGCACTGCTGGTGGCTCCTGCCCAGGCACAGGGGTGCAAGGAGGCCCCATTCTGCCCTCAGCTGAGCAGCCAGAAGGCAGCAGCTTCCCCTACCTCTGCAGATGGAGCTGCTGCCCATGGGAGGATGGAGAGGTACCTGCTGGCTGCCTGAGGGGATCTCAGCTCTCCCAGAACCCTGTGGAGGGACCAGCCCGGGGGCAGCAGATCTCCTGGGGAGAGGAGTGAAGTGGTGCCCCTCCAGATGGATGGGAAGCCATGAACACCCTGCCCCCAAGGCTCCTGCCTGCTCTGCTCCCCTGCCAACTCAGGCAGCAGCCCCAGCTGCCACTCTGGCTGGCTGGTGGCTATGCAAACCTGGCCAGCAGCCCGAAGTATCCAGAGAATTATGAGGGCTGGTTAGGCAGTGTTTGGGGGTAGGAGGAAGTGTGGCAGCGGAGAGCTGGTGAGGGCGGAGGGTAACCACCCTTGAAAGAGCTTCCTACCAGAGAAGGTGCTGCCTATGTGGAAAGCTGCAAAGACCACAGCTCCCCCTCCTTAGTCTCCACCTGCCCAAGGTGCTCAGGTGGAGTCAGTCTGCAAGCTCCACTGTGTTTGGAAGGATGAACAAGCAGTAAGACTATTATTTGAGTACAGCATCCAGCTCTGTTCCCCACAATTCAGAAATGCGGGCAGACTAAAGAGGGTCCAGAAGACTATGAAGATGATCAAAGGGCTGGGAACCTGCTCTGTGAAGAAAGACTGAAGACTTAAGGTCTTTTTTCCCTGGAGAACAGAAGGTTCAGGGGGACATCATCATAATATTCCAGTACTTAAGGGGCAGATATAAAGATGATGGAGGGTCTCTCTTCACAAGAAGCAACATGGGGCAGATAAGGGACAAGAAGTCCAGGAGATGTTTTATCTTGATATAATAAATTTTATACAGTAAAAACAATCAGTCACTGGAATAACCTCTCCAAGGATGTGGTAGAGTCCTCATCACAGGAGGTTTTCAAGATGCAACTGGATAAGGTGCTAGATAATTTCATATAGGCTTCATTTCCCACAAAAGGTTGGATCTTTCAAAGTGTTTTCCTGCCTGGGCTGAAAAAAATATAAAAGCCTCAATGCCTGCAGTAGCAACCTCACTGTGCCCATAGCACAGCCCAGAAACTAGCCAACCTTTCCCACCCACCTAAGCCTCTGACTTTTCTAAGGTTACATTCTTTCCAACAGTTGAAAGGAGAAAAGAGTAACAATCATTTTTCGGTCCATAAAAGAAGGATTGATTTTTAACCTCTTGAGGCTTTTCTGAATAGAGAAGGCTGTATCCCTGGATTTAGACCAGGATGTAGACACAGCAGTTCAGAAAGATATCTAATGTCTTAAAATTTGACACCTTTGTAAACTTTCAAAGAGCAATTCCAAACTGTCCTTATCACAGTTTCTTGAACTGTCACCAGTTTTGGCTGCAGACATCATCAGCCACATCAGGATTCAGCCTCCCAGACTAGAACTGCAATATAACTGATTATTATCTGAATACATGAACCTGCAGTGCCCCTTCCATTTCAAGTGAGAAACGTCTGAAGCACTCAGCTTTAAGAAGTACGTTTTGAAATTCACCTTACGATGCAGAAGCTTCATCAGAGCTGAATAAGAAAAGCAGAAAAAGTTTTAGTCTGCATAACAGAAGCAAGTAATTTTTTCTTTTTTTATTTTTTGTTTTTTTGTGAAAAAATTGAGTGATACAACCTTATTAGGTAATCATTGTATATGCTGTAGCTATTTGTTTAAGATGGACACTGCATAAATCCCCCTTATTGAAATCATGACAGCATAACATAGTAACACGAGAAAATCTAGTCTCAGATTTCTAAATATAGTCAGTCTGTTCCCTCGGTATAAAAAGTCACATGAGCTAGTTCCAGATGGTGACATTTGTACAAGCAAAATCATTGGAAATCATGAACCTCGGTGCAGCATGCTACAACCTGCACATTTGGTCTGTGTATGTATATGAACACATTGAACCAGTTTAGCTGAGAATCAAAATAGCTAAAGCTCACAGTATTAGTCTCTAGAGTGCTTTTGGAGCGCTTAAAAATAAAGTTTTTTAAAAATCATACTGTAAGAAACATATTCATAAAACCAGCAAGCATTCAGAAGGCTTTATTAGTTTGAATACAACAGGATGATAACATAACTAGAAGATACCTTCCAGCCTGAAGCTAACCTGAGTCCAGCCACTCCAGAGACATCTTCAGTAAGCACGTGTGCAACTTAATAGACATTCACTGAGGTAAATCCACCAGCCACCCACAGAAGTTGCCTGGAAAACTCCAATTCCCCTTTCCAAAACTCCCAGCCTGCCCCTAATATGCAGCATCCATAGTCAGCATTACAGCACATACAGCATTTATTAGCTTTTGGCACATAAAAGTTCTGTTTGCAAAGCACCAAAAGCTGTGCTGCTGTCCCAGAAGCAAATGCACTGCACAAATCCATTTTTTCCTCAAATTTCACTAGCATCTTCTAATTTCCTGGTGAAGAACAAGAAATTTCTGGGGCCCTGCATAGGGCGGCAGTTTCAGACTTCCCCTGCATTCACCGTTCTGTGGTTTTAAAATGTGGCAGCGATTTCAAGGGTTTCCCTTCTTCCCACTCTGTTTCCTCTGCAACAAGGATCCAGACTGTAAAGCTTTGCTTTGTCTGATGTTTAAAAAGGTGATGCATAATAGCTGTGAAGTTTTAGAGAATAAAGAACTTGCAAGGCAAAAAAAGTACCTAGGAAGGATAAAGCCCAGGAAGTCTCAACTTGCACAGTTTAAATTTCAAAATATTTCAGAACTTACGCTACTGGATTTTGCACTCACCCTCTTCTGATCACAGACTCAGGCCTGAACCCTCCTGAATAAAGTTAAAAGGCTTAAACACTTTAAGAAAAAAAGCTGTCACGTTGATTAAAACCTAGATCAGCTCATGCTATGTTTTGAGCTAGCAATCCAGAAGTCAGAGACATTAACCTGTAAGCAAACTTAATTATTGCAGAAGTGGGCAGAAATTTGTTATGCATGTCATCATCTGAACTCTGGATCAAACGTAAAAAAGTAGAGGACAATGACCAAAACTGAAATGACATTTTTAATTTGGAACATATGTGCTTCTACTTGGGAAAGCTTACTGGAAAAGAAAGCTTTAGAGACACGATGTCTGAACCCAGCTGTCAAAAACAGAAGTTGTGACAGGAATTAATACTTACACTTTTGTTCTTTTTTTCCTAGAAGAAAATCAGCTCTATTTGCAAGGCTGAAAACTACAGGTTGAAGTTGCTCCATACAGCACACCAGAATAACAATATCCATGTTTATCATCCCAATTGCTAATTTCCTTTCAGCGAGTCCACTTGCAAATTACTTGCTCTGCAAACAGCCCATGCTTGCTGAAATTAATCCAAACACTAACCATTTCATCTATGAGCACATAGAAGAAGAGACATTAAGTCCACACAGATTAATTGGATTATGTTTAACTAGTTCACAGGAAGCAGGTCCACATTCCCCACCACACTCTAAAATCATTAAACAAGTTATAAGTCCTTGGTTTTCACATGATACCTTCATGAAAACGAAGATCAAAATTCACTTCCTTGTTATAGCACCATTTGCTCCCTATGTTATAGTTTGCATTTGGAAGAATGATACTTAAACTGCACCCTTAGCCATGTTAGTAAACAATGCCAACAACTGACCAAGAAAGTTTCACAAAGCAGTCAAAACAAGCAAATATTTGGAATCCTGCTTTCACCAACACTTGAAGTTAGCACTATGAGCAAAAGAAGCAGTCCTATCCTTTCACCTTCCATTTATTTCCAAGCCTGTACCAAGCTCTTCCTTACACTGGGAAAAAAGACACTGATTTTATTCTGGGTCAATTCCCAGCTCTGGTGCTTTGGCCAGATGGAGCATCATCTGCAGTGGTGTAAGGCAATGAGGATGCAGAAACATGTAGACAGTTGGAGGGAGATGCCAGAACTACTTCTTCGAATGGTACCAGTGGCTTGAAACACCTTGAACTGTTCAGGCAACTTTGGTCTGACTGACCTCTACCAGCTGAGAGGGAAAATGAAGGAAAAGTCACAGGAAGAACATCCACCGCCACATTTCAAATTATCTCACTGCCAAATATTCCTGTTACTACAACAGGTAAACTAGGGCAATGAGAGAGAAGTTTTAAACTTTTATGTTTAATTAAAAATGCCACTGATTACTGTTTTGAACCATGTGAAGACTCCCCCTGGTGTCCCATGAAGCACTTAGATTGTAGATTCTAAGTATGCAGTTTTTGTTGCTTTTCTGATATTTTAGCTGTATACTTCAGATTTTATTTCCATTTCCAAACGCTGTATAATACTTCTTGTACTCTAGGCAGCCAAAACTCTTTGCAGCCTCCCCCAACCAAAGCCATAAAAAACTCTACTCAAAAAAATCTCTTTATAAGGGGAATAAAAATAAGAAAAAGAAAAAAGTGTTTGCTTGTTATTTTGGGGTTTTTTTAATATATCCTTGAGAAACAAAAGACGGAAATGCAACTATGTGTTGTCTTGACAACAGGAAAAAAAGTATACCAGTAAGAAACTTCTGTCAAAGTAGAAGGCTGGATGTTGTGGAGTGCTGGGAATTGAAACAAATTGTGGAACGCTTCAACAAACCTGATCGGAACATCAGGAAAACATCAGTGTCCTGCTATCTCTCATTTTTTTACACCCTCCTCCTGCCCAGTTCAATCACTTTCCCCTTCTTTTCAAATGACTTATGCATTTCAAAACAGTTATATGCATGTCCCTCATTTGATCTTTTTCAAATCATATAATTACTAATTGTACCTTTTCTTCTAAAAGCATGTTTTCTGGACCTCTAGATGGCAAAAACATCTGGAGAGTGAGGAGAGCATCTCTACAGATCTAGATATCAGCAAGTGTGCTATAGTCATCCAGGCTCCCTTTGTAGTCAATAGAAAGAAAATGGCACTTTTAAGACATGATAAAGTTCAGCCAAGTTCCATGTCTAAAACAGGTCAAATGAGCAACACTGCACAACAATCTTTTTCTCTGCATTGATTATAAAGGAAACCAACACGATTACCCCAGATGAGGATGCCTTAAATTCAGTGAAATCCTTCCCTGACCTGGTTTCATGTGCTACTTGTACAGATTGTGTTTGAGGCTCTCTACTTGAAAATAATTGGGCTGTTTAAAAACCACCAGTAATAACATATGAGGTTATACCTACACCATAGCAGCTGCTAGACCTCAGAAATGTCTAATCCACTGGAAAAAACAGTACTTCTTGGGAAGGTTCTCAAGCAGACTCGTCAGAAAGTAACCATGGAAACATTTTTTTTTTCCATTGGTAAAGCACAGTTTGACAATTAGCTTTTGTGGGTGTGACCCTTTGGAATTTTGTAATACTAGTAAATGAGGCCTCCTGTGACTTTCTCACATGTACCTTTATTCCCATGCTGAACAAAAAAAAAAAAAAAAAAAAAAAAAAAAAGTGTAAAAAAGTGTGTTGCTGTTCCACACATGGATGAAAAAGAGAGATCAGAAAAAATCTGAAAGAAAACCATCGAACTGTGCACAGCTAAAGGAATGCCAGGCCAGAAGTTCAACCTCCAACATGGGTGAGGTTTGTGTTTTCCTGTTCACCAAAGGAGCTGGATTTAAAAATAACTGAATCCATAATCAGCACAGAATAACAAACCATCTCAACCACATGTACCTGCCAGCTCTGATATGACAGCTTGATGATAAAACTGTGAGATGCAGCAAATCAAATAATTCCCTAGCACAAGGGACATGCAGTAGCTCCAGAGCACTTTATTAACAGGTACTTAAATTGCTGGTGATACAATGGGATCCTCGCTCAGCCAAATTTCTCTTATCTGTAACCACAAGATTGGTGCAGCCATTATGTCAGTACTGAGATACAAAAGCAGGTAATGCTTTGGGAGCATTAAGTCCTACTTTTAAAGATCACTGAGACAGTCTTTAAGGGCTTGTGTCAAACCTGAAAGCAGAGCCTCAGCTCCCACATTACATTTGGCAAATACCATCTGTTATAAAGATAGTGAGGTCGTTTTCTGATGGCCATCAACAACAGCACACCTCTTTATGATCCTAGTGCAGCCAGGCTGCAAATAAATTGTTCCTGTAGAACGAAGAGAGCACGAGCCTTTGTATCTACAGCAAAGGTGTCTTGGGCTACTGTGGCAGGAACAGGAACATTGAAAGGGAAAAAAAACCCAAAGCACAGTACTTCATATTTGCCTTTTACTCCTCATTGCCTCAGACTATGTTCAAGTGCCCTGTAAGAAACCCCTGCACTGATACTGCCCAATAAGGCAGAATACAGTTTTAAAATATTAGACTAATTTCCTCAACAGCAAGTAAAGCCCAGATTTCCACACCTTCTGTCTCCCAATCCCATTTCCAATGCATAATCCAATGCTGTGGTAGGTTGACATTTTATCAGACAAAGCAAGAGTCAACTGGGAGAAGACATAGGCATTTCTAATTTTTCTTTCTCAAGAGATGAACTTGCTATTTTCTCTGCTTTGCATCTTTTCCTTCCCAGAATCTCATTTTAATTTTTGAGCTGTGTGCACTGCTGGGATCATCACTCTGTTCACTCAGGGTTCCATCAGATGGCTTCCTACAGATGGGCAGCTCATACTCAGAAGAGAACAGAAACATGTGGTGCGCTCTGGCTTGGTTACCAGCTCCTAGGAGAGTTCACCTTAAAGGACCTCCAAAACATGCAGTTTCTGGAAGCTTCATTCACAAAATATTTGGTTTTACAAGGCAACAATCTCATTGTTTTCAACAGGGACCAATTATACACCATTTCCTTCACCCTTCTATTTCAGCATGCAGTCCCAGGGGGATCCAGGTTTAGCCCTCTGGCTGTGAGTGGGGCTCCTGAGGAAGTTCCTCTGACGCCTGCTCTCCTTCCCTTGCCTGCCAGGCAGGGACCTCAAGCATCATCCAAGCCCAGGGGTGACCCCAGAACACACCTAGATAGCACTACAGGAAGCATATGCCAGGATGCCCACACCTTGTTCAGCCCTTACCTTGGAGGAGGGTTACCTCTAATTCCTAACATGTCATTTGCCCCCTTCTTCTCTCCCTGCGTGTCACTTGTAATGTTTTCCCATGAAGTCCAAAATGCCAAGGGGGCAAAAAATTATAGCAAGGAAGGAAACTAAGTGTAAAGGATATCTTTCCAAGTAACATTCTCTTCTATTTATAACTCTGCTAAATTTCTGTACAATTGCTGCATAGTTCCTTTACCTCCCCCTGCTTCCATAAGTTCACACAAATACACACCTGCAAATTTAGAAAGAGGCACTGGAAAATCTTGTGTTTTCTCCAAAACATCTGCACTTGAGCTGCATGCTGACAGAAAGACAAGCAGAGATAGATAGACCTGCTAGCTCTTTTCATCACAGGAACCCTGGCCAGGTGACCATTGCAGTGCCAAACAGAAGAGTGGATTCACAGCTCGAATACATCACTGTCAGTCCTGAGTGAAAATGCCCTGCACCTTATTTTATTTTCATCTACCAACACTGCTAGGTTTGCACAGACTGCAGGCCATGGAAGCCTCAGCTTTGGTTGCCAATTCTGTAAATGAGGGAAAGAGGATTACATCTTCTTTTCACCATAATGCCTCCCCTTTCACTATTCACCAGCTCAGTTTGCATGATCAGAAAATACTTCCTTCTCCCTCTTCCATGCTCTGTCTCAGCAGAGGAGGCTGAATGTGAACACTGAAGACTGCTCAGGCTGCCTTGGTGCCATGCAGCCTATTGTCACTTGTCACAACCTTCTTGCTACTTGTAGGGTAAAGAGATACCCTGCACCAACTTTGCCATAATACTTAAAAAAAGACTGTAAGAAACGCTTCAAGTTAAAGAGGGTGATGTCCTGCTTTTCCCCCTAAATACAATGTAAATGCATGTCTGTCTGTGCAAATCCAAGCCTTGGCCCAGCTGAAACTAGCATGATTTTTGCTAGTTTTTCTTTTCCACGGGAGAATAAAATCCTCTCATAACACAGACAAAACAAGAAAGGAGGTAGAAAAATGAAAGAAAAATATTTTAAGAGTATGATTTTGTTTTTTCCCTTATTTTAATCTGGAGAAACATTTCAATCAAGTATAGAATTAGTAACTTAAAGCACATTACTTGCTAGTTACAGGATGAAAATAAGTATTTTAATTTTTTTTCCATTACAGCCCTGTGCAGAATGGCTCCAGAAATATTGCACAAGTGGCTCACCACTGGAAATGCTCTGAGTTTCTGGCTTCCTTCATTCACAATCCATTTGCAGACACTGGTAAGATGCCACAAGATTCCCCACATACTTTGGCACCAGTGCACTCACACTCCTCACCCCAAACTCCATCCCTTAGATATAAAGGACATTCAAGACATATTTCAGGACTCCATTCTGAGTGGCTGGGTAAGAAACACTGCCCTGCAGCTACTGTAACTCTCTGCACTGCATATCCTTAAACTTACCATACCAAAAGGCCCGGTGCTTTCGTGCCAGGTTCTCCTCTAACTCAAGAAATCAGGTCCAATCTTTAATCAGCTAAACCCAACACCCCTGTGGCCCACCTGCCAGAGGTGGCACAGGCAGGAAGGGTTTCTCACAAATAGAGAACAGCATGTGCAAAAAGCTAAGAAAGATAATCCTGGCAAATAAACTTCCCATTAATAGGCGACACAGCAAGTCAACCACACAGTAATGCTACACCACTTCATAAGCCACCTGTGCAGATGTTAGAAGCACCATCATATGTGTCTTGCCTTTTCAGCCTGTCTGCTTTCCACCAGCTCACAGCAGAGGTAGACTGGTGACATGATCCCATCTGATATAACTGCTTCAAGCAATTGAAATTCAGGTCAATAACTAAGGCTTTCTGGTATACAGAAACCAAGCGCTGAGTTGGCAATCTGCCAGCAAGCACCTGCAGATGGTTCTGCTTGGAGTCACCTCTACAACAAATGGTCTCCAGTCAGGATGCAAAAGGAGTCACACACACAAAGGTGCTGTGCATTTAAAAGTATTAAAACTTTTTGCCTGCTCCCCCCCCCCCCTTTTTTTTTTTTGTCCTAAAGCTCCATCTTGAAGCAAATTCAGCCAAACCGTTACACACGTCTGATGTGAAATATGCCCCTGGGAAGATTTGCCAGTATTACCATTATAACCACAGAAACTACAAATACCCATAAAAGTAGTGACCAGCAAAATGTATACTCTTCTACAAAACTGTCTTCTCAATTTAAAGGGCAGCTTTGTCTTAATACTACATATACTTAAAAATAATATCTTTAAAAGATTGTCTAAACTTCAAATCCAGTTGCTGTCAACCTGTGATAAAAGATCCAAGGCCTGAATCAGAGCTCTTACTGCACTGCTTTTGAATATATGCCTTTGGTGAAGGCCCTGAGCAAAACACTGACACTGGTTTATAACATTAGTTGAAAATTTACATGCTCTGCTTAAATAGAAACATAAGCCAAGGAAAAATACTTCTGCTCATCAGGACAAACCAGCTGTGGTCTGTGTGTGCAGCAGGACAAATGCACAGCAGAAACTCTACTTCAACATACCTTCAAGGAGCTCTGTGGCAATGGAACCTCCTACCTCAATACACGCAATACTGTGGGTGAAACAGAGGAGATTAAAACCATGTTCCTTTAAAAGGTCTTAGAGCAGTAGCTCTCTGCACAGGAAGGAGTTTGAATATGTTTTACTGAATAGTTCTGAAATGACTGCTCACTTATTTTCACAGGTATATCCCAGGAAGAGGCAGGAGGCATGACAAGTATGTGGACACCTCACTAGAAGCATCTGCCAGTATTACTGAGAGGTACTGGGAACAAAGCACTCTCAAAAACCACAAAAACACTACTTCATAAACACGTAGGGAATAGCACTTAAGAGCTATATGGCCAAGTCCTGAAGCAAAGTATCTTCTATACTTTAAAAGTTATCATTATGAACAAGCCTAGTTTGGCAGCTCTTGCAATACTCTCATTTAATGTAATGGAAATAATCACATAGAAATGCCTGATTGAGCTCAAAATACTTTTCAGTTACTGCCTTCACTGATTTTATTTGTTTCTGCTATGCACTGTTACAGGATCTTCTGAGATGACATCTTTTTAAAAAGATTTAACTGTATCTTCTCTGACTTCTTTCTTTCAGGTATTGTGTTGGCGTGGCTTTATTATTGGTTTTGTAGTTTGTTTGTTGTGGTGTGTTTTTTTCTGAAACAGTCTTTCACTGGGAAAGTCCAACTCCATGTTTTGTAACCTAAGGAGCATATTATATCTGTGCTCCATCCTGGCTGCTTTATCCATACGCTTCTACGAATATCTGCCATCTTCTGCAACTATAAATCTAGTGTATTTTCTATGTACTACTTTGTTTATCCACATCCCAAAATTTAAGTGTTCAAAGAACACCTTACATTGTCATGGACTGCATCAACAAAAAAGCAGCAAAGAGAGAATAATACCAATGACTGTTGCCCACTTTCACTGAATTTCAAAGGGGAATGAAATAACCAGATTGGACACTTCACCTCTAAGTATTGTGGCACATGGCTTTCCAGCCATGAGCATTTCCAGCAAATGGTCCTTTCATTTAACAAGCATATGCCAAATATATAGCAAACATTTTCAAACATTAAATAAGTAGGGCAAAATTTGTAATTCCTTTCACTTATCACTGACATTGTCAGGGATTTGGACTGAATAAGAATATTGACTAAAATATAGACTAAATCCTCAATCCTACCTTCTTAACTGTTCCTGCTCTTCACTGCTGTTTTAGTTTAGCAAGTTTTGAAACTGTTGCTGTTTCATTTTCCATTAGCTATACTGAGATGCCTTCATTTTCCAATACTAATCCTTCTTGCCATTTTGTCATGGTTTAACAAATATGATATGTAAATACATAGCCCTTATGCAGACTAAAAGGAATGTAAGACAAAAGAAAATTTAATATGTTACGATAATTCCTTCTTTTTTACTTATCAGATAGTATTTTATGGTAATGACACAGACTTTGAAAAGATTCTTTGTTCCATTCTGAGTATACCCAAAGTTATCCAATATGATGGCATAGAGAAGCCACAAACATCTTGGACATTTGAATAGTGCTCAGTGACTTCAATGATCAGGTTATTGCAAAAACAAATACTTTATAGAGATTATGATAAATTTGGTGTGTGCCATCTGCATAAGCAGTTCACAGAATACTTTGAATTAAATTTAAAAACAATCATGTAACAGACTCATTTTCGTGTGTTTAAAGTTTGGTCCGTGCTTCATTCTGGAGTAATAAGCTTGTACAGAAGCCTACTTCACAGTTACAGAAGTAGTAGGATATTTGCTTCTTTTCACAAATTCCCAATAAATTGTCCCACTTGCACCACTTGGATTTAGGAGTTCAAGGTCCATAAGGTTAAAAGTCCCATTTTCTTTAGAAACAAAAATTAATCCTAGCAAAGCCACTGAGAGAGATTTTGGTACCCAAAGCTTTCCTCCTTCCTTCCTCCAGGTTCCTTTGAAAGACACTCAATGCCAAAAAACTCCATTCCCTCCTCTTGGTTAGCAGCAGTCCCAGCAAGGAGCTGGGCTCAGGCATCTTACTGCCAAAGGATGGAGAGGACCACAGGGGCTGGGGAAAGATGATCTGAAATTCTCTCTGCCTCCTTCCACTGTAACACTCATTTCATCAACACAGAAACATCTCTTCCTTCCCAGTTCAAAAAGGTGTTTGTAACAGCCCCTTTGCACTAAAGTGAAAATTTGCCAAAGCTCTCAAATGCCCCATTTCCTTTGCCTCTTGGCTTGGGGACCTAAGAGTACAAGCATTGTCTGAGAAGGCTTATCCAAAGCATCGGAGCAGATTAGTGCTTAATAATGAAATAATCAAAGCTAAAAACTTCCAAAAACTTACTTGCCACAAACAATATGAGCGAGATAAAATGCAAGCAACTGAATACAAGATGTAAACACACAACCAGCTGGGAACACATCCCTGAGGTTTCATTTAAGTATCAGTGCCAATCAGTAGAGAAAAACAATTATGCACATAAAGTGCTGCTGTACATGACAGCTAATAGAACAGAAGGCTCAAATTATTGTTGTTGCTTCAGAGGGCAAGTGGGCAAACAGAATCAGAGGGTAAATGACAAGTCATCACACAGAATTTCACTTCAAAAATGCCACTTCGCTTAACTGGCACAATGATTTCTAATTAATAAGAAGCATTAGTCTGGAACATAAGGCAGCAAACATTACTAAAGAATAAACATATTCTCCCATTAAAGAAAATTTACTCTGATCATGTTGTCTGGCTGACAGGAGCATCGGCAGTGCTGTAATAGCTCTTCTCAGTACTTACATACTGACTCAAGAATGATTAAGCCTTAAGCATTAGCCGTGGAGACAGGAATAATATCATGAAACCACCTAGCAACTGTAATAATAACAACCTGTTGATACTTTGGGAATGAAGGAATGATAGGGGATGTTAATGGACGGGGCTGATAGTTGAGGCATTTGCTTAGTTACAGGATCTAACAGCAGCTGATGTGGACCCATGTTCAGGTCTCAGCTTCAGCTAATAACAGCCAGGATCCCCTGATTTCCCCAGGCTGCTGTGTGGACTCCCAGGTGGAATTCTAAACAGCAATGGTTTGATCAAGGTTCCTCCAGCTGTTTCTCCTGTGTCTCTGCAGGGGTTGCTCCTGCAGCAGGGCCAGCCAAGAGGAAGGGACTCATCTTTATAGCCAGATAAATTAAAATTACCATCAATCAGTGCCTGCTCTCTGAAGCAAAGTGGGCTGCAAAGTGCTGTCACAGAGAAGCTGCTACACCTCCTGTTCAACCAGGTTCTGAGATAATCATCTCTCAAGTATGCCAGGGTCCAGCACCAACACACATCAGGATGCTGTATCTTTGCACTGTGAGGCAGGAGGTTTCCTTGTAATCATGAATATCTACATTTAATAGGGAGAAGAGGTACCTGCATATCCACCTTTCTCACAGCTGACAATTTAGTGTGGAAAAATCAATCATTTTTGCAGAAGAAACGTGCACTCAAATGTCATTAAACACTTTCAGCTCAAATCTACCCTGAATTATTCTTATGAAAACTCAGAATTCCTTCTGCTGAAGTGAAGCAAGATGCTTATTATCAATTGAGCTGTATATGCTGCATAATTTATGAAAAGCAGACAATCAACTTAAAAGCTAAGGCTAGCAGCAGTCATTAGGTCTTAGGTATTTCCTGATAAAATTCTATTTAAATGTTCAGGTTGCCAGAAATAAATTAACTCTTTGACTGCAAAAGAATTTACAGAAGTAGCACAGGGTGTCCTGGATTTTCTAAAGATATCCACTGATTTTTGTAACAGCAGAGTTAGACAACAGTTCAGAGTCTGGAACATCCCACTACTCTCATTCAAGACATCA